>NC_065443.1:258316516-258625536 GCF_917563875.1 Diabrotica virgifera virgifera
AGTTTCTTCGTTTTTTGTTGACATTGACAACTGACAAATGGTAATGACAGTTTCTTCGTTTTTTGTTGACATTGACAGCTGACAAATGGTAATGACAGTTTCTTCTTTTTTTGTTGACATTGACATTTTCTTCTTTTTTGTTGACATTGACAGCTGACAATGACATTTTTTTCTCTTTTGTTAACATTGACAGATGACAATGACATTTTCTTCTTTTTTTGTTGACATTGACAGCTGACAAATGGTAATGATAGTTTCTTCTTTTTTTTTGTTGACATTGACAGCTGACAGTGATATTTTTTTCTTTTTTTTGACATTGACAGCTGACAATGACATTTTCTTCTTTTTTTGTTGACATTGGCAGCTGGCAAATGGTAATGGCAGTTTACATAATAAATGGCAGTTTACAATTAATAAACGGGCAGACTGCAATTGCGCGCAGCGGTCAGAAAGGAGGAAGACCTAACCCTTCGGTCCAAACCTAACTTACGGGTAACAGAGTGAGAGAACCGCAGGAGGTATTTGACCGCTGCGCGCAATCACAACCCACCCTAATAAACATAGTTTAATTTGCATCTCTCCATTGACCTCACCGTACATAAACGGCGACACTGTCTTTCTTTGCACTTAAACTGTTTTTTAATTAATCAAACACTTTGCAAATGTTGGATTAATTCTAAATCGCTTTTTTGTGTGATATTATTAATATCAAAATAAGAAGTTACATCCATTTTTCGATACTAAACGTGAATGACAACTAATCTTGTTTTGACAAATTTTCAAATTCCAAAGATATTTTGATTTATTAAAATTTTAAATTACATCAATATTTGAAACAGAAAACCTTACGATAAAAATTGGCAACCTAGCACAGTCATTGTCGAATGTCGATCTAAATGTCATAAACATTTTGTGATTTTGTGTTGTGAATTTAATTACTTGATTGCAAAAATGTTGACAGAGAGAATTTAAAATTTTGTTGGATTATAATATTTTCAATATAATCCAGTATTCTAATAAAAATAATGAATTATACCGCACTAATATGGATTAATAAGATATAAATAAAAGGTCAGTACCTACAAATATAAAATATACACTTCTATTTGGGGAAAATATGTCTGAAATTAGTAAGGTTATGTATGGAAAAAACCAATTTTTAAAGTTGATTTTTATTTAAATGAATGAGTAATCCGCAAATTTTTTTCGGGAAAATAGCTTAAAACAATGTATATTTTCATATTTTCCAAAAAATTTTACCCGATGCGAATGCCTACTAACTGCCACGGCACCAGAAATAACTTATATATTGTTAAATTAAGATATAGACCTTCACCAGAAGCACAAATTACAGCTGTTGAACGTAATGTGCTAATGCATAGGAAAATGGGTCATTCTGCAAAGTATCCTGTATCTGGTATATGTGAAATTTGTTTAAAAGGCAAACAATCACGATTACCGTTTCATAGCATTGATGCTGAAAGAAAAGCAAAAAGAATTTTAGAAGTTGTATCAACAGATTTGTGTGGTCCTATAGATCCAATAACTCATGATAATAAAACTTATTTTCTAACATTTATAGATCATTATTCACATTTTTGTATATGTTATTTGATTGAGAGGAAATCAGAGGTAATAGATAAATTTAAAGAATATATTGATATGGTTACTGCTAAATTTAATGTAAAAATTGAACGTATAAGATGCGATAACGGAGGTGAATACTCCTCAAAAGCTTTTAAAAGATTATGTTCAAATAATGGAATCAAAATTCAGTATACAGTACCTAGGAATCCAGAACAAAATGGTGTTTCTGAACGTTTTAACAGAACCATTATGGAAAAAGCAAGATGTTTAATTTTTGATTCAAATTTAGATAAAAGCATGTGGGGTGAAGCTGTGAGAGTAGCAGCATACTTAATTAATAGAACTGAAACTCGAACTTTACCTGATAACAAAACACCTGCTGAAATTTGGTATGGCGAAAAGCCAAATACGGAAAAGATAAAATTATTTGGTTGTAATGCTTATAATCTAATTCCTAAAGAAAATAGGAAATCTAAGTTTGATCCTCGTAGTGAAAAGCTGGTTATGGTAGGCTATTCAGATAACGGTTACAGACTATGGAATCCAAAAGAAAGAAAAATAATCCATGCACGGAATGTAATTTTTGATGAGAATTCAATTGAAAATGATAAAATTAGATTTACTGAGAATGAACAAATTGCTCAAATTCGAACCGAAAAGAGAGTGGAAAATATTCCTGAAAGAATCACTGAACAAGAAAATATACACGAAGAAGAAGAAGTAGTTGAAAGAATTAATGAAAACAGAAGAAGTACACGAAACAAAAAGAGACCAACATATCTTGAAGATTATGATTGTGAATACACTACAGAGATGAATCTACTAGCAGCTTTGTCAGTAGGACAATTTCTTGATAATGTTCCTGAAACTTTCTCTGAAGCAGTAAAGGACGTGGAATGGAATCAAGCAATCAGCGATGAACTTCAGTCATTGGAAGAAAACAATACGTGGACTTTAGTGAAACAACCACAAAATGTGAGTGTAATAGATTCAAAGTGGGTTTTTCGTGAAAAAGAAGTGAACGGAAATGTAGTGAAAAAGGCTAGATTGGTAGCTCGAGGCTTCCAACAGAGTAATATTAGTGAAAATGTGTATGCGCCAGTAGCAAGAATGGCTACAATTAGGGTATTACCCTAATAACACAAAACATTCCATGAATGTTCCTAGAATGTACACACAGGACATTGAAAACATTCCTGGAATGTCCCCAAATGCACACGAATGTCCCTGGAAAGTCCCAGGAAAGTGCTGTGTCAGCATTTTAAATATTCTTAGAATGTTCTGTTGGAACATTCCATGAATGTCTACGAATGTTCTTTGGACATTCACAGTCTATTTTTTAGACTGAATGTCTTGTTGGAACATTCCATGAATGTTCTTTGGATATTCACAGTATATTTTTAGACTGAATGTCTTGTTAGAACATTCCATGAATGTCTACGAACGTTCTTTGAACATTCACAGTATATTTTTTAGACATTCACTGAAATATATCATCAGTAATGTGACAATACCTCCTATATGTTTTTTCATGAGGTTTGCAGGAGACGAAAAACATTTTTTAAGGTCACTTTCTGTTTTCGTATGTATTCTGACTTTTTTTGTAGTAAATAGATAGTTGAATTTACTGCAAAACAAGTCAAAAAATATATGAAAACAGGAGGTGGCCGAAACAAGTTTTTAGTCTATCTTACAAATCTCTTGAAAAAAAAAACAGATAGGAGGTATTGTCACATCACTGACGATATGTGGCCATACCAAATAATACATCCTTGATAAATATAAACATTTTTATTGCAAAAAATCTTTACATACATTTTTTAATGTAATTTACTGACATTCCTAAATATTATAAAAAAATGTGTCACATTTGCTTTGTAAACCTTTCTTTTGCTTTTCGTAGCCACATATTCCGTTTCCTTTCTGGTTTTTTGTAGACCACTTCTCTCAGCTGATTCTAAAAGAAAATAAATTAAAAGGTAATTTTTCTATCCTTTACAATTAACAATCAGAAGAAATATTATTTACAGGTAATAATACGCATAAATAATAATAATAAAAAAATAAATATTAAATAATATTTAAATAAATAATAAATAATATTTAATAAATAAAATAATAATAATGAACATTTTGTATTTTGACAACGACATCCGATGTGGAAGTAGAAACCTTAATAAAATTATTTTTTCAAGTAAATTGTGGCTTATTTCCCCATTAGAATAGTTAATTACAAAAAAGCCACAAAGAAATAGATTTTTCACAAACAAATAAGAATTTAGTATTCATTATATTTATTGTTTTTATTATTTACTTTAATGTCCTACTGGTACATTATTTGACAAATAATGACATTTCGAAGTCTGTTAAGTACGATATAACGCCCTTGGGCATTAAATTTAAATAACGACTTAGATACTGTCAAGTTGACAAATATCAACCTAAGTAAAACTATGGTTACCACAATTACGTTACTACTGTTACTGGTAAATGTACTTATTTAAAAACTAATCAATTCAAAATTCATTCAAATTTTTCGCATATAAAGAATAATTTAGTCGGACATTAAACGTTGAAGGCACCACAGGTATTATAATAATAACGCTTTCGGTCAACGTATATCCCTCAGGACGAAGGCCCTTGTTAAAAACACCATTGACCTCAAGCGTTATTATCCTTATAATACCCTTGGTACCTTAATAACTGTAACATAAGATTATACCTTAATTCTTGTTTTCTATTTCTGATGTTTTTATTTATTTACATTGAATATTAATATGTTTTGTTGTATAATCTACTTCACAATAATTATGTGATATATTTGACTTAAAATGAATTCAAAAATTTTTTGTAGTTGGGCAACAATGTCAACTTAGATCTCCGATGTAGATAATGAATTATAACAGTATCTATATTGTACGGACTATATTATTAATTAGGTTATGCATATACCTGTGTGACATAAGCTATTGGAACAGCACAGTCTCTCAAACGAACAGATGAAAGTGAAGTTCTGTCAATATCTTTTTCTAAAAAGTGTTTTGAACATACTCCTCTATTAACAAATCTGATCTATACTTCATGTCTTCTTCGCAGGATCTTCTGGAAAGCTAAAAATACAAAATATATGCATTACTAAGCATTATTAACAAATTTTAGTTTTAAATAAAAAATATGATTAATGAACTCACAAAATATTATAAAACAGCTTAGAAATTGTTTATTAGTATAGTCGGTTCCCCAAACTCAGACACAACTGGCTAGTGATTTTAGTAGGTAATTTTTTTTGTTTTTGGCCAATTTTGCCAAAATTACAGTAATTATTAACTATTTAGTTATTATTTTTTTTTATTTACTAAATTATTTACTAAAATCACTAGCCAGTTGTGTCTGAGACTCGGTAGTACTGAGACTGAGTTTAGCAGATCCACTATAATATTCTGTGTATTCATTAGTTGGTACTGCATATTATAGTGTGTGGTCTACCATCCTATTTATAAACGCATACATTAGCAAAAACGCAAAAAGAATTATTTTAGTTTTACAAATCCTTTTGTTATTAGGTATCTCTATTTACTATTTTAGTTAGGAATAAGCGAAGTTTGTGGCTTATTCACAATTATTATTAAAATAATAAATGGATATGACCAATTATTAACTTATAAAATAAAAATTCTTCTGATTTATGCCTTTTATTCACTTTGTTATATCTACGTTACTTAAAAGATTTTTTATGAATAGTATTATTAGGGTATTAATAGTATTAATTTATTTTCTGAAATACAGGGCATGCCTTCGTTTACATATTTGCATACTAACCTTTTAATAGGGCTTTTCATTCACACTAATTCACAGTCATTTGTTTCGAGCTTCTGTCATAATTGAAACGTTATTCCTGCAGATTTTTTTATCTACATTTGTTTCTGCTACTCCAACTGCGTCAAAAACAGGACACCATTTTATGCACTATGTTAATAATACTATTAAAGCTATTATAAAAGTATCCGAATTAAAAAAATATTCTTAAAAAGCACAAATAATACAAACTATCCACGGCAAGGCAAGGCCGGGCAAGGTGGCCAAGATGAAATGAAAATGAAGATGCCAAGATGGCCGAAGCGAGGTCGTTGGTTGGTCGTTTTTAGTCCCGTGATGCCCTCTCAAGCGCCATGCACAAAAATATATGCACGGCGAATTTGAAAATGAACGCAAAAGAAATAAATATAAATAATGCCTCTCTTGGGTTTTGCATAAGTTATAAGTATTTTTTTATTAACAAAATCGCATTCCAAATTGAATATTCGCGAACAATAATTTTTATTACATTTGTATGTTTATAATATTGTATTAATTGAACTTGGGAAACTCTTTAAATTTGACACTGTAGGCCTAAAATGTCACTTAGTTTGTCTGGTATGTTATAAGTAATGTTGTATCTGAATCTGTTACACGTATGTATTATTTCGCAACTTAAAATATAGGAACATTGGTAGTATGTTCACAGAATGTCTTATGGTAACATTCCAGGAATAATTTAAACAGATGTTCACCGAATGTTCCCTAAATGTCCAGGACATTCAAATATTGATAGAACTTTGGTAGTACATTCCTGGAATGTTGTGTGTTGTTAGGGTATTGTCATTGTATGTAGAATATGATCTTTTTGTAAAACAGCTAGATATTAAGTCCGCTTTCCTTTATGGAACGTTGAAAGAACCAGTATATATGTATCAACCAGAAGGGCTTGAAGGATATGATAAAAATTTAATTTGTAAGTTAAGCAAATCATTGTATGGTTTAAAAGAAGCTCCTAAATGTTGGAATACACTTTTTCATTACTGTCTAACTGATCTTGGTTTTCAATGATCTAGGAAGGATCCTTGTTTGTATTTTAAGGATTTTACATTTTTACTTATATATGTTGATGATTTGATAATATTTTCAAAAATTGAAGATAATATTATTTTTATAAAATCTGAATTAAAGAAAAAATTTAAATTAAAAGAGTTTGATAATGAAAAATTAGTATTTTTAGGTTTACATATAAGTAAAATTGGAAATGAAATTTGTATCTCACAAAAAGAATTAATTAAGAAAATTTTGCAAAGATTTAATATGAGTGATTGTAAAATGTCAGATATTCCAATGCAACCTAAACTTAATCTGTCAATCTGTAAAGATAAAGATTTGGTAGGAAATCTTAAGCTACCTTATAAGGAATTGATTGGTTGTCTTATGTATGTAATGTTAGGCTCTAGGCCAGACTTAAGTTTTTGTATGTCATATTTTAGCCAATTTCAGAATAATTATACTGAAGAACATTGGAAAAATTTAAAAAATGTTTTGAGGTACTTAAAATCTACAGAAAATTATGTTTTAAAGTTTGTTAAAAGTAGAAATAAAGAAATAGAGATAATATCCTATGTTGATGCAGATTTTGCAAACAATCAGAATGACAGAAAGAGTATTAGTGGTTATGCTATAAAGCTTAACAATAATGTTATTTGTTGGAAAACTAAAAAGCAAAATGTAGTGTCACTATCTAGTGCAGAAGCCGAGTATATGGCATTATCTTCATGTGTTACAGAAAGTTTGTTTTTCAGTCAGATGTTAGAAGAGATTTTTAAAACTATTTATAATATACATGTGTATGAAGATAACCAATCATGTATTAAGATGGCTTCTACATTGGAATCAAAAAGAACCAAACATATTGATGTTAGACATCATTTTATTAGAGATTGTTTAGAAAAGGAACTAATTAATTTAAAGTATGTACCATCTGATCAGCAACAAGCTGACATTTTTACAAAGTCACTGCCAAAGACTAAATTTACATATTTTAGGGAACTTCTAAATGTTGTTGAGTTATAGTTTTAAATAGTTTTGTCAAGTTTTGTATAATTAATATAGAATTGCAGAAGGGTGTTGGTATTACAATTCTCTATTGTAGACTTTTATGTGTTGGCAACACCTGTGAGTGACAAAAGTGACAAGTGTCAATGTCAACAAGAACTTTGTAATGTAACCAGGAATTTATCTTAAAATAAAAACGTTTATTTTGTCATCGTATTATTTGATTAACTATTTCCATCTATAAGCAGACTATTTCCATCACGCATTCCTAGATTTTTGTCATTATTTTATTACTAAGCTGTTATTTTTAAGAAATAATAATAAGCGCCATGCACGTGTGCGGGGCTGTAAATGCTGAGTGCGAGAGAGAAGCCTTTCCAGCAGTCCAATTGTGCATCTTACTCGCACTCACATTTACAGCAGCGTCAATACGATCTAACCACTCATTGTTATTAATTAAAAATAACAGCTTATAGTAAATTAATGACACAGATTTCTTCAGGATCATGTAGCGGCGACTTTAAACTTTGATTTAGTCACTTTCTGACTTTCAAAATAATAATTTTTGACCGAGTTATTAAGTCTTAAAAATGGCCATTTTCGCGTTTTTCAAATTTTAACTTGCTTATAACTCGAAAAAGATCAACTTTACAGAAAAATTATAAGAGACCTTTTTTGTCCAGAATGGTCCAAAAAAACCTAAAAAAAAATTAGTCCGGGCCAAAAATATTGATTTTTTGCAATTTGATTAAAAAAAATTGTTAAAAAAAAATTGGCCCACTTTTCTCGTGGGCGACTTGTTGAACCTTATTCTGGGACGTCTCACGAATGTGATTATGCAAAAATATCTCATGGGAATATTTTTCCCAACGAACCCGCCGTTTCCGCATTGTCTAATAGTCCAGACAAATAAGATTTTTCTCGTGACACATCCCCCTCCACGCCGAAACCAAATTTTTTGAGTAGTATGGACATCAACATTATTAACCTATATGTTTCCTGCAGCTGATTTTGATGATATACATAGTTATAAACAAATGAAGATCAAAAAACGCTAAATTCTCGCTTTTTCGTCTATTACCAAAAATTTAAGCATTTTAAACAAATTTGAGAGTAAGAAACTCATAAATCGTATAAAAAACTTCAATATGGCGTTCGCTGAATATGTCTATCCTTATTGGTTGCTTAGAAAATTGCAAAATAAATCATAAATTTTCAGTTTTTATAAATATTCATAACTTATGTAAAAATTAACTTAGAACCATCTTATTACACGGAATGCTGATACTTCTTGTCTCTTGTTATTTAAAGTTATTTAATTTGTTTTTCCCAAATTCATTTTTTTGCAACACTACAAGTCAGAAAATTATGAGGCTACAATAATACTTCGGACAGTTTATGAAAGAAGAACATTTACCTATACTATTACCTTGATTTGAAATAAATGAAAAAATAATTTTAAACAGTGTTAAATTATTTTGCAAAAACATGTCGATTTTTTGCTTACTTATAAACAATTAGAATAACTTTTTAAACAAGAATCTACAGGTCGAGCAAGTCTTGTAAATTTCACGATTGCGAGCCACGTTTCACGCAACCGTGTTTGCGTACTTGTGTTTCGAGTTGCGTGGTCGTGCGGAGTTATATTTACCAATTCGCGCAATCGTACTTGAGACGCTGTCAGGTGAGGTGTTTGAAAATTTGTGTTAACTTGATTGCTTGATTCTGTGGTGTGAAGGTGGTTAAACTTTTGTTTTATTTTTTTTTGTTTGTTTTTGTTGTTGCGTATATATCGCAGAAAGTTTTTAGATGAAGTAATTGTATGATGAAGATAACAGATAACACAGAAAATACAAGAGGGCAGCATACTTTGCAAAACAATTGTTACAATTTGAAATCAACAATTTGTTAAGTTGTCTTGCAGGTAAAAAAAGTGACTTTTTAAAAAAATTATATCTTGGAAACTAAAAATTATTTTTATTTATAATTGAAACATGTAAAAGTATAGTACTCTCAAAAAAATTTCAGCCAAAAATATTCATTTTTGTAGAGTTGACTGCAATTTTTCGACAACAGCCCTTTTTTGCAGTGAGCAGCATAACAAGTCCAGTCTCATCTGAAATCAAAGTTTCTTGTAGTTTATACCTCTGGCTAGTGAATGAACAAAGGATTTTTTATTAGATGAGGTCATTTTTGTTTTATAAAAAAAACTACTTTAAAAATGAGAAAAATTGGGGTCAAAAATGTGTTTAAACTTATGTAAAATCTTCAAATTTCATTTTTTTTAATTCCTTCATTCATATTCTAGCCAGAGGTATAAACTACAAGAAACTTTTTGATTTCAGATGAGAGTTGCTGCCAACGCAAAAAAACTTAAACTCTACAAAAATGAATATTTTTGGCTGAAACTTTTTTTGAGACTACCTTAAGTACTATACTTTTACATGTTCCAATTATAAATAAAAATAAATTTTAGTTTTCGAGATATAATTTTTTAAAAAAGTCACTTTTTTTACCCATAAGACCTATGTAACCCCTTAAAAAAATGTTTGGAAGAATATGTTTGATGGCCAAGATGCATACATATATTTAGAAGGAAAGTTCCTGATTTCTGTAGTATAATACATAATACCGAAGAAGAAGTAGCCCTAAGCGCCGGACTCCACTTGCGATTTGTAGTTGTGAAGATTGAACACATTCTTTCAAATAGAAGTCAATCCATGATTATTTAGTCACAAATGGATTGACTTGTATTTGAAACAATGTGTTCAATCTTCCTGATTACAAATCGTAAGTGGAGTGTGGCGGTAATAACACCAAAATATTCCATATAGGTCCATAGAAGGTACACAGACATTGAAAAATTCCTGGAATATCCCCGAAAACATGTTCCCTGAACATCCCAGGAAAATCCTGTGTCAGCATTTTAAACATTACCTGAATGTCTTATTGGAACATTCCATGAATGTCCACGAATGTTCTCTGGACATTCAAAATATATTTTGTAGACATTCCCTGGATATACCAGAAATACAGTGATGAGCGCTCTAATAACCGGCAAAATAGCACAAAAGATGTATTAAGTAGTGAGATAAAAAGACATGAAACTAGTTGAGCTGGGAAATTTAGCGATATTAACTTATACATTTAGATTGTATTGATTGTGTACCACCTTCAGACGTAACAGACGAGTTTGGAAACTACCACTGTCACAGTGACAGTTTTAGTTGACATACTCCTCCGATATGTGTAAAGGTGGGATCAATATAACGTAAATTTAAAGGTTAATTTCGCTAAATTTCCCAGCTCAACTAGTTTCATTTCTTTTTATCTCACAACTAAATATGTTGCCCATATTTTGCCGGTTATTAGGGCACTTATCACTGTACATCCTTGCTGATGTGACAATACCTCCTATCTGTTTTTTCATGAGTTTTGTATGAGAGATGGAAAAACATGTTTTAAGGTCACCTCCTGTGTTCATATGCAAGTTTTGACTTGTTTTGTAGTTCATAGATAGTTTAATTTACTACAAAACAAGTCAAAAAATATCATATGAAAACAGGAGGTGACCCTAAGACAAGTTTTTAGTCTCTCTTACAAAACTCATGAAAAAACAGATAGGATGTATTATTACATCACTGACGATATGTGGCCATACCAAATAATACATCCTTGATAAATATAAACATTTTTATTGAACAAAATCTTTTCATACATTTTTTTAATGCAATTTACTGATATTCCTAAATATTTCAAAAAAATGTGTCACATTTGCTTTGTAAACCTTTCTTTTGCCTTTCGTAGCCACATATTCCGTTTCCTTCCTGGTTTTTTGTAGACCACTTCTCTCAGCTGATTCTAAAAAAAATGAAATAAATGGTAATTTTTCTATCCTTTACAATTAACAATCAGAAGAAATATTATTTACAGATAATGATATGCATAATAATAATAGGTTTGTTCTAGCATCAGTTTGAAACCATCAGCGAATAGTGGACCAGCGCGAGTAGAGGGGATCGCACTGGTGACTGTATTATGTTCTTTTACTGACCAACTGTTTGCTGATGGTTTTTGACTAGTTTGACTGTTTGCTAGAACAAACCTAATAATAATAAATATTTTGTATTTTGACAATGACATCTGATGTGGAAGTCAAAACATTAATAAAATTATTTTTTCAAGTTAACTTTCACATGCGCGTCTTAAAATTGTACTTTTAATACTTATATCATAAATAACTATTAAAACTATCTTAAGAGGAAACAGTATCGATCAACAGGTAGCGAAAATGTGTTCCAAGATTGCGGCTGTAATTTTGAATATTTTTCAAGATATTTGGCACACATATTCGTAATATAATAAAGAATGGCGGTACAGAGCCCAATTTGAAAAATATATTATTATGTGGAAATTACTCTGTAATTAAATATAATATAAAAAAACGAGCTTGTACCGCCATTAAGAAGAACAAAAAAATACACTTTCTTCAAATACAACTTTTTTAACCGATTTTGTGTTATTTTGGAACTACTAAAATTTTTTATTTCATTAGTAGTTCCAAAATTACACAAAATCTAGGCATCGGATAAAAAAGTTTATTTGAAGAAAGTGTATTTTTTTGTTCTTCTTAATGGCGGTACAGGCTCGTTTTTTAAATATTGTATAATTACAGAGTAATTTCCACATATTAATATATTTTTCAAATTGGGCTCTGTACCGCCATTATTTATTATTTTACGAATACGTGTGCCAAATGCCTCGAAAAAATATTCAAAATTACAGTGACAATCTTGGAACACGTTTTGGCTACCTGTTTATCGCTACTGTATTACCTTAAAACATTGTAATTTGCTAAACCAGTATATTTTACTCTACTACTACTCTACTAGCTACCTCATTTTCCACTGTTTCTAAAGACTTGTTTACATGGGTAGAGTTTTGAGGAGAGTAGAGTAGCGGTAGTACTCTACCAAAAATGGCTTGATACCATTCACATGAGGAGAGTACAAGTATAGTACTGATGCTAGTATAGTGAAACCGATTTTTGTATTTTTAAACACTCTTGATTATAAGTGCACCTTAAATTCTTAATTTTTTGCTTAAGCTCGTTTACTCCAAAGCCCCCTTTGCCATTCTTTCGACGATTTCATCCTCCGCAGCTTGCTGCAAATTTTTATTTCTGTAGTATACACTACCTAAATTCCATAAACACTGGTATTCGCCGTATTATAGCTCTACAAGTTTTAAAGTTTCATCTTCGGTGAACTTCATTTTCACTATTTACACAAAACACAATTCCAGCCAGAATGACAGCGCCCCCATGTACTCTCCTACCTACTCTATTCTGCCATAATTGAGCGTGTTCCATGGGTAGAGTGTGCAGCCGAGTAGACATTTTGGCAGTAGTGGTGGTCATAGAGTAGTTACTTTGCCATAGGTTGCTAGTCACTCTACTTTAACTCCAACTATACACTCTACCAGCTATTCTACTGTGCTGAGCATTTTTACAGGTAGAGTTACTCTACTCTATCAAGTACTTGCATCATTACTCTACCTGTGTAAACAAGTCTTAAATCTACTGAATGAAAATCTACTTAATCTTAATCTACTCTTAATGAAAAATGTCTAAAATCATTTACCCACCTAGTATTATTGTAGAATTTAAGACAGTCCAGTGCCTTATAAATAATTTCAATATGAATATTTTTTCCTTTAATTCTCCTTTGATACCACTCCATTTTAGATTTTGGGGAACTTATTTCATTGTGTTTATAGCCCATATTTATTGAAGGAACCCAATCTGGAGATTGTTATTATCGATTAAGTCGGCTGGTTTTCCTATAAGATTAAAATGTTAACATCTTCAAAAATCATTACTGTTGTAATTGTAACTTACCAGATATAAAATGATTACAGCAGACAGGACAGGAAAATTTTCATTTCGCTAGTAAAACCTGTACATTGTATTGCATTTAACCATTGTTGTCTCTCAGATACCTTATTTAGTTCAGTTTAAAAGTGAACTTTATCTTGACTTTATCACAATTACTTTGCATTTCACACTTCAAAACACAACACCAATGAAGCATATTATCTTTCTAAATTAATACTTCCATAGAAAATGTTAAATTAATCTTTGTACAACACAAAATTACAAAGAAATACAACTAAAATTATCTAAAACTCATTAAGAACAGATAGAATAAGATTTATCTTTTACACCCAGTAGCCATATTGACTTAATTTTGACAGCATGTTGGAACGGATTTAAATTTGGTAAATATAACTCCGCACGACCACGCAACTCGAAACACAAGTACGCAAACACGGTTGCGTGAAGCGTGGCTCGCAATCGTGAAATTTACGAGACTTGCTCGACCTGTAGATTCTTGTACTTTTTAACCGCTACCCGTAGAAAAATTATTTTTTCATATTTAGAAAGACTGAATTTTTATACACATTTAGAAAGAAAAACAACTGTCCTAGGACAATTAGGGACAAAGTTAGCCCCCCCATTTTTTTAATTTACATGTTTTTGCAAAATAATTTTGGCATATTTATAAATATTTTTTGTATCTTTTTTTAATTAAATTAATACTGTAAATTTTCTTCTTTCATAAACTATCCAAAGTATAACTGTAATTTCATTATTTTCTGACTTACAGTGTTGCAAAAAAAAATAATTTGGGATAAACAAATTAAATAACTTTTAAACTATTTGACCAATTGCTTTGAAATTTAGGGTATAAATTAAGCACCATAAGTCTCAGCATTCGGTGTAATAAGAAGGTTCTAAGTTAATTTTTTACATAAGTTATGAATATTTATAAAAACTCAAAATTTATGATTTATTTTGCAATTTTCTAAGCAACCAATAGGTAAGGATAGACATATTAAGCGAACGCCATATTGAAATTTTTTATACGGTTTATGAGTTTCTTACTCTCAAACTCGTCCAAAATGCCTATTTTTTTAGTAATAGACGAAAAAAGCGAAAATTTACCGTTTTTTGATCTTCATTTGTTTATAACTATGTATATCATCAAAATCGGCTGCAGGAAACATATAGGTTATTATTATACATGTCAATACTACTCAAAAAATTTAGTTTCGGCCTGGAGGGGGTTGTGTCACCAACAGGATATTTTTTTCCTTATTTCTCTGAACTAATATTATGGTCCATTTACTCGGTTTTTGCTCCAAATTTTGAAGAACCACTGGGATTGACATGAAATTTGGCATATTGGCATACACATAGCTAACATGTCCAAGAAAAAAGTGATATTGTGCCGATGCGTGATTTTTTTTCTGAAAGTGAGTTTCACGGTTTCACACCTTCTAGAGGGTGAAAAAACATACCTTCAAAATAAGTCCGTAATTGGATAAAATGGACAATTCTAAAGAACTTTTGTTTTATGGGCTTTTTTTACAAAACAATACTCTTCGAGTTATTTGCGAGTGAATATGTTCATGTTTCAACAAACAAAAATGCGTTTCTATTCAACAGTTCATGGTAAATAACTCAAAAAGTAAGTATATTATCCAAAAAAATATTCTTAGCAAAAATATAGCTTATAAAAAACTTAAAAAAATGGTGTACCTATATATGAAGCCTGTAGTGTAGACCTACCAGAAGCAGAGTTGTTGTAGCTAATGAAAAGTAATATCTTATTCGTCAAATTTGTCAAAAAATAAACCACAACTCATTGAAATATTTAATTTGAAATTTGACTGATAACAACCTACTTTTCATTAGCTGTAACTCTGCTTCTACTGGGTCTACAGACTCAGTATATACACCATTTTTTTTCACATTTTTCTAAGCTATATTTTTGGTATGAATATTTTTTTCGAAAAAATAATTACTTTTTGAGTTATTTGTGTAAATCCGTCGAAGAACATGTTTTTCTTGTTGAAAAATGAACATTCACTCGCAAATAACTGGAAAAGCTTTTACTTAGAACAAAAGTTGCTTAGAATTAATCAGTTTACCCAATGGCGGACTTATTTTGAACTGATGTTTTTTCACCTCCGAGAAGGGCTGAAAACCCACCTCCAGGGCAAAAGCAACATCGGCACTATATCCCTTTTTTCTTTGACATATTAGCATTGTTAGCTATGTGTGTACCAAATTTCATGTCAATTCAAGCGGCTCTTTAAAACCCACAGCAAAAAGCATAATATTTATGTATGTAAGAAAACTAAGGGTCTTTGTGAAAGTCCAGTCCATATAGTTATAGTTGAAGAGGGGGCGGCATAATTGGAATTGCACGCGGGCGATCAAACTGTTAGCGGCGGCTCTGTCCCAATCGACATGTTCTGGTCAGTGGCGGCGCCTGGTGTAAAATATTGGGGGTGCACACATAATATTAAGATTAAAAAGACCCTGAGACCCTATTTCTGTAGGTAAAATTTTTTGAGTGTCGTCAAATTGTAAAAATCAAAGGACCTTATTAAAAATTACAATAAATAATGTATTTTATTGACTTAAAATTATAATTTAGTGTTTAAATGTTACAAGCAAGTTTTGTAACAAAAGTCAGTCGCCTTTTTTTAGATAAATTATTCACAAACAAATTCAGTAAAATTTGGAATTTCTTGAATCATTTTTTTTTAATTGAAAACATTGCGAGTGCAGTTAATCGATCCTGGCCCATGGCTATTCTAAGGAAAGGTTCGAGAGACATCGTTCTGTTTCTGCAGTTGTCACTGGCATCGTAACAAGTAATTGATGAATTCAAATTATTTCAGAAAAATCGTCTTGTAAACTATTTTTAATCAAAAATTTAGTTAAGTGGACTGCGCCGGATAGTTAAAATCGTATGTTCTATTTTATTCATTATGCTTCATCCTCTTCTCCAAATACATATGTGCTTAACACCTACACAATTTGTAAGTTTTTACACAAATCTCCATTTTAAATAATCATTTATAATCCCGACCTTTGCACTTTAGTACATTCTTAATTAACAAATTTGGTTTCGGCATTTTTAATTTTTCTTCTAAATATAATGAAGAAAATTTAATTGATTTTAAATATTCCACGCTAACATTTACATCCACAAATCCTTCCATTCTTAATATTGTTCCGAAATTCGAACTTTACGAAAGCAAAATTTAAAGGTACGTGTGCCGTGCACGTTAAAAACACCATAAGATCACATCAGATCACATCCAACTTGTGCTCTTGTGGCCATCTAAACTTGTGGACTATGAAGGCCTGAGCAAACACCGGAAGTACGTCAAAGTGACGTCACAATTGCAGTTTTTTTGAAATTCTAAAAATTGTGTCTCACTATCAGTCTAGTTTGATCAAATTTTTTGTATTGAGTTGTCTAACTTGTTTGTACTTTATTTAAAATTAAAATTTTTCATTATTATCCACAATGAACACTCAGGATGTGACGTCACTAACTGTCACTTTCAGTTTGCTCAAACCAGTTTGATCAAATTATTTGATGGTGGGACGCGGCCTTAACACGACTATACGCTCTGAGCTTCGCTGGTGTCATTCCTGGCGGATTACTAATTCAACTTTCACTGGTAATTTTTAAATTTATTATTTAATTGTTATCGCTTAATATTTACAACGCTAAAAAGTAATTAAATTGTAATAGATTTTTTTAAGATTTTGCTCATCATTTTGACGTTCTATTGATGAAATATTAATTTCTTACTTCGGATATTTTCACAATTATCGTGCAGATGGCGTTAAGATTAATTTATAATTACATATTACGGAACATTAAAAAAACGTAAATTCAGTATTTAAAACGTAAAAATATTTAAGTAAAAATATATACCACAGCTTTGACCAACTAATATTTTTTATAATTAATGTTTTTAATTTTAATTTTAAATTAATCACTTTGACATTTATGTCAAATTTCCGGTAAACGTTTACAGACTTGCCACTACTAGCGCTCGCGAATTTATAAATATCCCCTCTACGTACGAAACTCGCAACGTATAGCGGGTAAATAGGGGAGAGATTAAATGTCCAGCAAAGGGAGAGATTAAATGTCCAGCAAACGACGGCACTGTTGCCAGATTTACCTTTTTCCTTTTAGCGGGAATTTTAAAATTAGTCTAATGCCACTTTGGTTTTAAAAGAGAGTTCTGTATTCTTAAATTTATAACCTTACTTTTACAAGTAATTAGGATTATTTTATTTACATGTAAATATTGAAACAAGTTGTACTGTGTCATAATTTAAAACTCATGTTGCAGTATTTTGAAAAAAAAAATGAAGCTCAAAAGAAATATACTTATACAGTACAAATTATTTTTTAATGGGAATGGAAATTTACGATTTCAAAGGTGAAAATGTGTTAGATAGTATAGATGGACAATTTTTTATTTTAGTATTAAGTGGTTACATAATTATTCAGAATATTAATAAAATTACTAGTAATTTGAATTAGTTTTAATATGTATTATAATAGTATTACTTCTCATCATGTATAAAGCCACAAAATAAAAAAAATTGAAGAAACATTCTTAGTGGCCTAGCATCTTTACCTTGCATGGAGGCGAGGCGAGTTAATAAATTCAATTTTCTTATTGCAGTCATTTTGTGACGGCTTAAGAAGTTACATAAATGATGTCTTTAGTATGATGTATTTACATGATATAGGGCTTTTCACTCAGTCATTTGTTTCGAGCTTCTGTCATGTGTTGTCTAATATTAATATATCTATGTCATATGTTATTGATATTGCCAATGATACAAACCAAAGACGTATGACGTAGATATATTAATATTATGTGACACTTGACCGAAGCTCGAAACAAATGACAATCGATGAAAAGCCCTATTCAATAGGGCTTTTCATTCACAGTCATTTGTTTCGAGCTTCTGTCATGTGTCACATAATATTAATATATCTACGTCGTACATTATCGGTATATACCAATGATACAAACCAAAGACGTATGCCATAGATACATTAATATTATGTGACTCATGACAGAAGCTCGAAACAAATGACAATCGATGAAAAGCCCTATTGGCGTCTGCATATCAGGATCCTGTAATACTATATTATTTATCTATGATCAGGATATTGCTGGGTGTACACAAGTAAACAACAGTTTTTTGATTAAAAGGTTTATTTCATTAAATCAAAACTTACATGGATACAATTTAAATAAGATATTTTTTCTATTTAAGGCAATATAATATAAGATATATATTTTAGTATAACTCTCCTACATTAACAAGCTTTAACACATTCAGTGGCCATGAAGTATGGGTAGCATCACAAAGGTTTTACGGAAGGTACTGACGACACATAAGTTAAGTGAGTAGTACTGTGTAACTAAATAAATGATTTAAGTATGTGGTACCAGTCAAGTGGAGCTTGTTCGAGATGGGCATCTTCTTCTTCTTCTTCAGGTGCCGTCCTCGTTCCGAAGTTTGGCTATCATCAAGGCTATGCGTATTTTTGATACCGTAGATCTAAATAATTGGCAGCTGCTGCACTTGTACCAATCTCTTAAATTCTTTAACCATGAATGTTTTCTTCTGCCAATGGATCTTTTACCTATTATTTTTCCCTGAATAATTAATTGTAGTAGCTGGTACTTTTGTCCCCTCATTATATGTCCCAAGTATTGCAGTTTGCGCTTTTTAATAGTAAGCGCAAGTTCTTTTTCTTTCTGCATCCTTCGCAACACTTCCATGTTTGTCACTCTCTCTGTCCACGATATTCTCAGTATCCTGCGGTACATCCACATCTCGAATGCTTCTATTTTCCTTGTATCGATCTTTTTCAGTGTCCAAGCTTCCATTCCATAGAAAAGAACTGACAGCACGTAACATCTCATGAGGCGAATTTTAAGATTTAAACTTAGCTCTCTTCCGCATAAAACTGTTTTCATTTTGGTAAAAGTAGCTCTAGCTTTTTCTATTCTGATCTTGATTTCTTCAGAGTTGTCGTTGTTTTCATTAATAACAGTTCCCAGGTAATTATATTTTCTAACACGCTCAATTCTTTGATCATGTACGGTTATGTCAGAAAAATTTTGTGGAGATTTCGACACCATCATTATTTTTGTTTTTTTGATGTTAAGTGATAAACCGAACTTTTCGCTGCACTCTACTATTCTGTTTATCAGTGTTTGGAGATCTTCCGGGGTGTCTGCTATTAATACTGTGTCATCAGCGTATCAGATGGGCATCAAACATGTTAATCTGGTCATGCACAGAGACTTATATATCTCATATTGCTCACTATTGTAATGAGTGAGCCTGCATACACAAACTATAATATATTATTATGGTTCTGTGTATGCAGGCTCACTCATTACTACTGTAGTGAACAATATGAGATGTAATATTATGAGATATATACCTAGTATATATATTATGGTATAGCTCTCCATGAGTGCCAAGTTTTAAACTTAACTGATAACAACTAATGAATACCCTTTTATCCAAAATTTTGAATGGTCATATTGGTATTAATTCCACAACCCCTTCCTATAACAATAGGCCCATTGTTGGATGTTATTGCAGTAGTTCTACTGGAAATACTTACTAAAATTGTATGTATCTACATCACTTAGAAGTCTACCCAAAAAGCTATTAATACTCTCTAAACCATCATTAATACATCTTGTATACATAATAGGATTTTTTTCAGAATCAGATATTTTATTAAGATTTACTTACCATGCCCTATCTATGTGCCAGGCACTTAACAGTCTATTAGGAGCAATACCCATTACATTTGACAAGGCATTGTAAAAGGTGTCACTTATGCCTGATATGAAAACATTTGACTATACATATAATACCAACACAGACATGTATTTAAAAAAATTGGTAAATAAAAGTAGGTATCTTTTCTATTTGAAAATAAGAAAGCAGTACAAAATCCATTCCCAAATTCATCTTTTACTAATACTGTCATAAGTTCAAAGTCATAGGAATTGAGCCCATGAGTTCCATCGATTGCGATAAAGGATTTACCAAACTTAATTAACATTTCCTTTTGGCACAGTATTAAGGAAAATAAGACAAAAATCATAAATGTTAAATTCAGAATGAATATCCATTAGTATGCCCTGTTGTTTGTAAAATAATATTGGACATGAGTCTGTAAGTATTCAACTCAAAAATAAACACTGGTTGCATCATCATTGTACATATACCCATCTTTCAAATCAATGCCATAAGAGAGTTTAATGTTTGTGATATCTTTTCTTGTAAGTAAATCAATTCTTTTTAATTCGCCTCCTATGCTATTATGCTATCCTGAACCGTCTGAAGTTTACTAAAAAAGTAAAATATAGGTATAGGAGAATCAAACACACTAGTTTGAAATTGTAAACTGTAGTAAATATTCATGAGTAATATTTAAAAAGTGGTTTAGTGGTAACATTCTTGTTTTAAATTATATTGTGTATATCGACGGCGGAAAGGCAGGACCTCATAACTGAAAAATTTGTATAAAATGAGTTACTTCGGTTTTCGCTTTAGAATAAGTGTATCAGCACCTATTAAACAGCTTTTAGAGCTGGGAAAGCCTTTTGGAAGCCTTCCGGAAACTTTCCCAGCTGTAATCGCTGTTTAATAGCTGCCGATACACTTATTCTAAAGCGAAAACTGAAGTAACTCATGTTATAAAATTTTTTCAGTTACGAAGTCCTGACTTTCCGCCGTCGATATGCAAATATTTTACTTACATTTTTGAAGAAAGTCTCAAAATAAACTTTGAAGAGATATTTATCTGATTTTGGTATTTATGTATCATCCTCATGCCTGTAATGTGTTTTAAAATAGTTTCAATATTTTTAGATACTATTATTCGACTAGTACACCAAATAAACATTTTGCAGGATCCTTGGGATTTTAAAGCTCTTTCTTTATCTTGTTTTGTAAAATAATTTTTTGAGGATCACATACATATACATTCATAATAAGATGTTTCATGTTCTTGTACTCTTGTTCTCTTCCTGTGCCATCATCCATACAGTGCAAATCTAAAAAAAACAACATAACAGGTGATTACATGGGCAGTTATACTACTTACAGCTTACTTTGTATCTAATCTATTATCTAGTATTACTCTATTAGTATCTACCTACATAAAACTATCTTTGAAATCTAAATTTTTGATATCAACATCAACCTTAATACTTAAAAAATAAATAATAATGTGGAAGTTACACGTACCTACCTAAAAGTTTTTGAATTGCCATTTTATCAACTGGAAAAGACTGCAACATAATGAGTTTGAAATTATGACACAGCACAATATTTATTGTTTCAATTTACATGTAAATAAAATAATAATAATCCTAATCACTTGTAAAAGTCAGGTTAAGATTTTTGACTTGAGAAAACAGAACTGTCAAATTTAAAACCAAACTGCTATAAAATTTTAAAATTCCCGCTAAAAGGAATTTGGCAACATTGCCGTCGTTTGCTGGACATTTAATCTCTCCCGGTAAATAGCGGGCCGCGTGGTGAGTTGTATTTTGCCCAATGAAAAGTCATTGGAATAAGAACCACCGTAAGAGCGGTGAACGAAGGGTTCTGTCTAAGGCCTCGCATCCGTGAAGTTTGTCCTTTGAACTAGAATAAAAATAATTAAATGTTACCTATCAGATACTTATTAAACTCCTTGGATCTGTTATTTCGAATTTCAATTACTATATAGTTAGATTACAATGTTTTTTATACAATGATAAATTTTACATATACAGTCGAACCCGCTTATTGGAATTGCTTTCGTGCCAGTCAAAAGTATTCCTATAACCGGAATATTCTAATAACCGATCATTGGTCGCTAGTAGAAACATTTCGGGACCTCAAATTTCTATTCCTTAGACCGGGATATTCCTTTAAGAGGTATTCTAATAAGCGGGTTTGACTGTAGTCGGTTCGCTAAACTCAGACGCAACTGGCTAGATATTTTAGTCGATAATTTTTTTGTTTTTTGCCAATTTTGCAAAAATTGGCAAAATTACTAACTATTTAGTGATTGTTAACTATTTAGTAATTATTTTTTGCCAATTTTACTAAAATTGGCAAAATTACCGACTTAAATATCTAGAAAGTTGCGTCTGAGTTTAGCGAACAGACTATATTATATGAATGTTGGTGTGAAAATAATTTTGGGGGTTCACGTGCACAGGTGCACTTATGGAGAAACCGTCACTGGTTCTGGTGCAAAACTTAAACGTGTGCTATATGGTATGCACTCGCATCGTTAACAGTGGAGCTGGAGCAGTAGCAGGCATTCTGGCTCTGATTCCAAATACCCTTAATCTGTTTCTAACCGAATTGGCATTTCATGAACCGATCATTACGGGCCACGGGCTGTGGAAAGATCATTTCGCAGTTTGTTGTCTAACTGTAACGTGAGTGTACGCAAAGTCTGCAGATGTAAATATACGTTTATCTGCTGGGTTCTTGCACCTGGGAAGTCCTGGAACTGGCCTTTTTGTGTATCCTCACCACCTCCTCCCACTTTCTCTATATCTTCTTAAAGCACTTAAAACGCTGGATTGGTGGATTCCCATAACATAAACAAAATATTGCTACGATCGTCCATCTCCAATCCAATTAAAGCTACAATTTGGGCTGCTTGTTCTGACGTTATATTACTCATTTTTGTAAGAATGCACCTCATCATTGAAAACTCAAGCAGACACATAATTAATTTTTAAAAAATTCAAACGCATGTAAGATTAGGTACATTAATTACCGAGGGCCCAAAGTCACGCCTCAGAATAAACAAAACGTTTCTTTTAAATGATATATTTGAAATTAAAAATCACAAAAAGTTTTCTCTTTTTTCACCTGTATATTATTGAAATAAACAATTATATGAACTTTTCGGGTCTTTCGGCCCTCCAGTAATAAACGTAATCTTTCATTCTGCATTTAAATTTTTCAAAAATACTCATTAGGTTTCGAAAAAAAAAGAATGAATGCATTTAAAAAGCATTAGAGCTGAAATTTACGCCTACCCCCTTAATTAATGAATTACTTAGCATCGCATATGCCCTTAGTTTAGCCTTTTCTCGAATTTGAAACATACTTGAAAGATATAAGAAAATGGCAACACTGCCAAGCTCCATGAATGATCATACGAATACGTTTGACAGGTGTTTGTTTTGTGTTTGTTTTGTGAATAATTTTTGTTGTTGTTGTTGTTGTGGTTTTGCCAGGTTTTGCACGTGGTTTTGGGAATTATGAAATATTTCATTATGAATAATACATACATAGCGTAGCTTTCGTTTTATGTTTATGTACTTTTCATTTATGTGTTAATAATTATTTTTGATACACAAAAATAAAGTTTAAACAAATGGAAGTAAAACGAGAAGGAGAAGTTGCTGATGAGACATGTCAAGCAGAAATTGAAGTATATTGCAATGCTGTTGAGGATGGTCCTTTTGATATTTGTAAAATTGAAATTGAGGAAGAACCCCCAAGGGAAAATACATACGATAGATTTGATTATGTAGCCTTAAAAATTCCGATAAAGACAGAATTAGAACAAGAGGAACATAAACTTACGCCATTTAAAGAAAGACAAACAAAGCCACATGGTAAGTAAACCACAAAAAGTCTTATAAATAGTCCACAGACCACTCACACTTCTTCTCATAATCGGAGGTTGGATATCATCATAGCTATCATTATTCTATCTACCGCTGCTCTGAAGAGCAGCATAACTGCATTTAAACCAGTCCCTTAAATTCTTTAACCATGACACTCTCCTTCTTCCTATACTCCTTCCGTTCCTTATCTTTCCCTGTATTATCAGTCTGAGCATTTCATATCGTGGTCTCCTCATTATGTGTCCTAGATATTGTAACTTTCTTATTTTGATTGTGTTTACATTATTTACCCATTTCTTGCAATACTTCCGTGTTCGTTTTCTTCTGTATCCATACTACTCTAAGCCAAGCATCCTTCTGTAACACCACATTTCAAATGACTGTAGCTTATTTATGGGTTCTTGCTTCAATGTCCAGCTTTAAAAGTCCATATTGTAGTATCTAGAACACGTAGCATCTCAAAGCTCTTACTCTCGGTTCTAAGCTAAGGTCTTTGTTGCAGAGAATTGTTTTCATTTTTACAAACACATTTCTTGCTACAGTAAAACCTTTGTTAACTGAAACTTTTTAACCGAAACTTTGTTTAACCGAAATGGTTGACAGTTTCAATAATTTTGTTAATAGAAAGTAAATTTAAAAAAGCAATAAAATTAAGGAAAATGAACGTGGTTAGAGTGTTTTTTTAAGAAATATTCTATTCTCTTTTGTGTTTCCCTTTGACAACAATGTCTTGCCACTATATCTCTCCAATACTATGTAATTTAATATCTATAAGAAGAATACAAAAAACCATGTTATTTTTGACCGAAATTCTTGTTATCCGGAACAGCCTCCCCACCAATTATTTCGGTTAACACAACAGAGGGTTTACTGTATTTCTATACTGGTCCTTATTTCTGCTGTTTGATCATTTTTCTCTGAAATCCAGGATCCTAGGTATTTGTATTTATCAACCCTTTCTATGGGTACATTTCCCAAATGTACAGTCCCTGCTCAATTTATTAGACTCACCCTAGAAATATAAGTTTTTTATTTCAAGCAAACATCTTCCAAAAATGATACGGAACTGCTAAATGGGTTAAATAACAATTACTGAATAATCATGCTACATAATTAAGTTGAAATGGTGATATTTTTTTATTGAATTTTGAAAACTTGACAGATGGTAATAAAATGTGCTAAACGTGGGGAATGAGTAGATTTTTTTCAACTTTAGTTTTTTAGTTAAATTAGTGATTGGCATTCAATTTTCGTAAAATTTTCAGTTGTAAGTGTTCATATTCTTCTATATTAATGTTAGTTTTTAATTTGTTTAATTTATTTTAAGATATTAATTTGAATATGTTAAATTCTAAAAGATGAATACCTTCAATCAGAATTTTTTCATTTGGGTGATTGCTTTTTGTGTTTATCAAATCTCTTCTGTTACTGCTCTATTAGAAAATACCACATGTAGTCAAAGAGAAATAGCCAAAACTGTGGTGTATCTTAATTGTCAGTTCGAAGGTTGAGTCAAAAACTTAAAAAAGAGAGACATCCTGTTTGGAGGGTTCGATATGGCAGAATGATTTCAGTCACCCCCAAGGGGCAACGAATTTTAAAGAATTTGGCTATCAAACACAGGAAAGTCACCCATACCGATGTATGGAATAAATTAGAAGAAGCAGAGTGTTCAGTAACGGAATCCACAGTACGCCTAACTTTGTACAGTATGGGATTCACATGTCCTAGGCCAGTTAATAAAACCATCACCACAAATGCTCAACAGACTCTTGATTTCAGTCAGTTTGCATAAATAGTATACAACTATAAAGTCTTTATGCAGATAGGCCCAAACTAAGTGTTATTTGAACATTTGTGGTGATATTCGGTTGTTTGGTTGGTTCCTTAACTGGCCTATAACATTTGAATCCCATACTGTACAAATTTCGGCATATAGTGGACTCAGTTACTAAACACTCTGATTTTTCCAATTTATTCCTTATATCGCTATAGGTGACTCTTCTGTGTTTTACAGAAAAATCGTCGTCTAAGAGTGTTAACCTGCTAACTCCATTATTCACTGTGAGTGATATTGGGGTGGTTTATGGGTCTGTGTAGTTTAGAGATAGTTATTTCTAAACTACATTGGTGTCGGAGGGTTTGTAGGGTGCTGTATGAAGGTACACAAACCCAAAAACCAGCCCAATGTCACTCGCAGTGAAAAATGGAGTTAGCAGGTTAACACTCTTAGCCGACAAATTTCGTTGCCCTCCGGGGGATACTGAAATCTTTCTGCCATACTGCCCCTCCAAACCGATATAACAGGATGTTTCTCATTAAGTTTTTGACTCAACCTTCAAACTGATGATTAAGATACACCACCTTTTTTGTCTACATGTGGTATTTTCTTACAGTTGAGTCCGCGAGTCTTTGCCCGTGCGTCATCATTTAAAGCATACGAAATAAGTCGGAAGGCAACAACAACTGACAGAAAGTAGCTACTGTTCCGATTACGGGTTTTATTATAAAATTTGACGTTATCAAATATATAGAATTTCAAATGTAACTTTTGCTTCAAAATTTCTGTGCAGAATTACAACTACATTTGAAGTAGCTTAATAAATTCTTTTATTATTATTGATTAATAAATAAATAAACAATTTATAAAAAAATTCAATAACATTTTATTTTTGTTATTTTATTCACTTTGACGGAAATCTAAACACAATCATTTCTTTACTGTGTGAATGACGTTAGCTTTGTATGTTTTAAATATTAATTGCCAAAATATAATTATTTACCTTAAAATTTCAAAGCCCAATATAAAATTAGTTGTGAAAACAACTGTTTGTGTAATATAAAGAAACTTCAAAACGGAAAAATTCGACAAATCCGCAAAAAATTCAACTAACTGACAGCCACAAAAGTAAACAAAGCAGAAACGTCAAACAAATTGTGCTTAAAATATGAAAACATACCGAATCGTCTCTTTTTGTACCTATCTCTTTTCAATGCACTGAGTCTAGATGGTTAATAAAAGTAACATGTGTTTTTACTTAATAACAAACGGCAGCTGGTTTGTCATGAGTTTCATGCGTGGAAGAGAATGATGCTAGATAAAAAGTATGTGTTTTATCTCGCCAGGTATTAATGACGCACGGGTAAAGACTCGCGGACTCAACTGTATAGAGCAGTAACAGAAGAGATTTGCTCAACAGAAAGATCTTTACAATCACCCATATTAAAAAATTCCAATCGAAGATATTCGTCTTTTAGAAATTTAAATTACTACAGTTAAATAAATTAAACAAATTAAAAACTAACATTAACATGGAACAGTATTAACACTTACCACTGCAAATTTTACGAAAATTGAACTCCAATCAGTAATTTAACTAAAAAACTAAAGTTAAAAAAAGTCGAGTCATTGCCCAATTTTAGCATATGCTATTACCACCTGTCAAGTTTTCACAATTCAATAAAAAATTTCACCATTTTTAACTTAATTATGTAGCACTGTATAATCCCTAGGGCTCAGTGGAGAACGTTGTTCAGATGGAAACACCAATAGCGATAAATGTATTTATTTATAGAACCGACACTAGGGTATTTTTACTCCGGGAGAACTTTTGAACACTGACTTGTTACCGGTACGCGTTTAGTTGAAGACTGATGAAGACTCTATTTGAAGTTATATCTTGACAGCTTAAGTTGATTCTTGAGAATGATTCTAAATGTGTCTTATTTCTCAGCGGTGGCACTTAGTATTGGTGTCAAGCCACGCGCTGAGTATATTTACAAATATTGAGAACAAAGAAATATATTTGATCATCAAATTAAATAATGCAATTGCCCGAATTATTGTTTACAGTTTACAATTCGTGAACTAAATTAGTAACCCGTACATGTAATTATACCATAACAACTTGGCTCATGTGATATACGGGGTGATAAAAATATACTGTTCAATATCGAATATGAATAATGAATGTTTGATATTGGACATGCTGCGGACGGCCAAGTAAGTACTGCCCGACGAAATAAGTAATAACGAATGTAGTCAGTGTTCAAAGTTTACAATAATCATGATACATTAGGTTACCAAGATAGGTTAATAAAATGTGTAATGTAAAGACACTAGTCTTTGAACAAATAATACTTTTCCAACTGCAACACCTTAGGTACCTAATAAATCAAAGTTTAATCTGAATCAGAATTTAAATCAAAACATTCAAATGAAAGTTTAGGTTAGGTAAGGGTAAATTAAAGGTTATCTGTTAAGAATCATATTATTATTGTATATTATTATAATCGTAGTATTAGTTATTTTATTATTAATGTTATAGAATTGTACTACGAGCTCTCTGTCTATAATTATATGTAGATATTTTTAATTGTAGTTTATTTCATCCAGACAAACCTGAATGGAATTTGCAACTCCTGCTAAGGTGATATGTTTTCTGTTACTCGTTTTATATTAGGTACATCATATTACATGTGTAATGAAAATAAAGTTGTGTTTTCTAACGATAAATATTTTGAAATACGTTAAGTTATTAGATTTTATTATTAGACTATTTAATATTCTTCTTATTATAGCATTGTATGTGTGTGTTTAAGTATTAATTATATCGGTCACCTTTTCGTCTTAGTTTCTTCTATGACCATAATCGAATTATTAGTTTATCAACCCTGTAGTTGTGTACAAGAGGTATAAGTTTTGTAGAATAGAGTAAAGTAAAGTGTAAATAAAACCTACTGTAAGTAGGTTCCTTGGCGCGGGACAAAAAATCCGTCCATTTGCAGCGTTATAATTAATTTCCAAAAAAAATTATCCTAATTCCATAATTCCCAGTTCCGTTTGCTTATTTTCCTTCGTGTAAACAATCTATTTTCGTGTTAAATATGCAGGTCCTCAAACCGAGTGGGATTCGAATTACCACCCTAGGCATACCTCTTTAGCATCATCACACACGACTTAGTTTTCAACCCTTAAGTCAATCTCTATCTAGTTTGTATACATTCCCGAAAATTTTGCATCAGTCACTGAATTCTTTTGTCGCTCACGGTGGTTGTAAGTCACCTGAGTCCATTGCTTGTTTTTTCTACTGTTAGTATTTCTTCTTTGTTGAGCTTGCTGTGCTCCTCTGTTTCTTTGTTTCCTATACTTATTATGATAAGTCCTTCTTTCATATGTTTCATGTTTCTTCATATTTGTATAGTTTCTATATTGACACCTCCTCGTATAATTTTCTCTTTCGTATTTATTTGTATTCTTGTAATTTTTCTTCTTGTTTTCGCTTGTTTTACTATAAGTTTGATCTGGGTACATCCTTGTATCACGACGTCTTTCTTCTTTTGTTTTTCTGTACTTTTTATCACGGTACATCTTCGTCTCCTGTGATTCGTATTGTTTTTTATTTCTGTGACCTCGATACGTCCTCGTGTCACGTCTTCTATTTTCTTTTGCGTTGGTTTTGTCACGTTTTCCTTGGCGTTAGTACTGTTGCAGTTTTGTTTCTGTATGTTTCTCTTCTTTTTTCAGAGTTATTGTTATAATCTTTCTGTGTTACATTGTTTTCTTCTTTCCGTCGATCGACGTTTTGTTTTGTATTGTATTTGTGTCCGTTTGGTACACCTCTTCTGCTCCCTTATACCTACTGTCATTCGGTACCTGCGGGAGTCTTTTGTTTTGTTGGGACGAGGTTTTGTCACTCTTCTCCCATGTAGTAATGTATTTGTGTCCGTTTGGTACGGTACACTTCTTCTGCTCCGCTACCTACTATCCTTCGGCTTCTGCTGGAGTCTTTTGTTTGGTTGGGACGAGTGTTTTTTCACTCTTTGCCCATGTAGTTGCCCCTGATACAGAGCTGAATTGTACTGTATTGTACGATAGTCATCGTATTATAACCTGTTTGTTGAGGATTGGATTCCTTTCTTTGTGTCGCTCCTGACACTATCCATCCTCGGTTCGTGTTTTGAGTGGGTAGGCCGTTACTTCCTCGGTCGATACCCTCCTCGTATATGTAACTGTATTTTTTGGTAGTGCTCATGTAGTACTAACGCGTGTTTCTCTTATACTGCTTCCTGTTTATAAAGTTGTTCCAATTCGCACATTTCTAATTATTTTTATTATTTTCTTATTTAATTGAACAAACTGTCGACGATATGGAATCTGCAATTTTTCTATTTACAACCTATGACACTGACCTAATTGTAATCTTGTCTGCTGTTATGTAATGCAACTCCTGCAAACGTGTTATGTTTTGTGACATTGGCTTAATTATGTGTAATGTTGTGGTAGGACACGTAAATATTATTGCAACAGAAATTATTTTTATTTTACATGCATTGAAATAATTGTGTACTGTTTTTCATTTATTTATATAAGGATTTTGAATTTTAATTCAAGCAGCTATTTAAATCGACTTCAGTCTAATTATTTAAAATATTTGGTAAATGTATCTACGTTAAGGCTATGGGTACATAATTCGCAAATATTTTACGTGTATCCCTACTTTTTCTGTCTTTACACGGCAAATTACGTGTAGTAAAATTCACACTGGTGTGGATATGTAAACATTACTAGAATGTCATTCTACTTGAAAATGTCATAATTAATTTAAAGAGATGGCTTTTGAATGTTCTTGGATAACTGTTATTTTTATAATTGCAAATTATTAATTCAGTTAATAAATGTGATAATTTTTTCACTAACTATGTTTTCAGTGATTGTAATAATTTATTTGTACAACAAAAACTAATAATCAATCGAGAAAAGAGGAAAAGTGTTAAAGTGATTTTTTAATAATATGTTGTTATTTTGGAACGCTTACAATTTTGAACATCTCTAACAACAAAATACTTGGATCACAGGATATATCTGATGTATTCTCTGCTTGGATCTTTCACAAATAATACACAATAAATAACTTTTTATTAAGTTCACGTCTTAAATCAATTATTTATCAAATACACTATATATCAATAATATTTAATCAACTTCTCAAAATATTCCCGATGCAATGTCAAATATTTAAAATTGTCACTGATTGTCAGTGTCTGACTGACAATATATGCTGACAATATTATATTCGGTTGAGTGCGTTGTAAGACAAAGACAGATTTGGAAAATATTACCACGGCATTGTGTTCATTTTTTTCAAATCCTGAAAAAACCAATAAATATTTTTGAAAAATTTAAACGCAGAATGAAAGACTAAATTATTACCGAGGGCCGAAAGTCCCTTAGAATAAATAAAAAGTTTATTTTGAATGAGATATTTGAATTTAAAAATCACACTAAATTTTCTCTTAGTTTTTTCACCCCTGTAACTTATTAAAATAAACATTGTAGAAGTTCTCAGGGACTTTCGGCCCTCGCTAATAACGTAATCTTTCATTCTGCGTTTAAATTTTTCCAAAATACTTATTAGTTTTCTCAGGATTTGAAAAAAATGAATCCCCATTTGAATAGCATTGCAGCCGAAAATACGTTCCGATCCTCTTAAATATAAATATATAATATATAAGATTGCTTTGTAGAATTATGAAAATTTTACGTATTTGATTTTAATTCAAGTGACTATTTATGTTTTGAACTATGCGTATCGTATTTTGCTGAACAAGATATAAAGATTTTAAATCAACGTTAATTAATAATTGTCTATGTTTTGTTGAATGCGTTATATCATTTTTAGAGAGGAATACCTTTTATTAATAATTGTTCAATAGTTTATGTAAACGTAAGATAATTTAGATATAAATGAAGAATATTGTATAGACTGGACTTTTATATTTTGATTTATTCGGTATACGATACATGCAATATTGGAAAAATGTAATTCGTTCAAAACTTACGGTTTCTGCGCGTTGAGTCGCTCTCTTGTCTGGTTGGCCCTGTGGATGTGGTCTGGATGCTGTTGCGCTATCTTGCTTGTTTACGGTTCGCCCTGTCGCTCTGGTTTGGCCCTGTGGTTGTGGTCGGGATGCTGCTGCGCTATCCTGCTTGTTTATGGTTCCTGATCTGGAAGCTCTCCGGCTCTCCTGATTCTGGTTTCTGATTTGGAAGCTGTCCGGCTCTCCCGATTCTGGTTTCTGATCTGGAAGCTGTCCGGCTCTCCTGCTTCTGGTTTCTGATCTCGAAGCTGTCCGGCTCTCCTGCTTCTGTTCTCCCGAGCCTAGCATCGTCTATCTGCTACTGGGTTTGTTTAGTGTGGACTGTAGTTGTAGGATCTCCTTTTTTCTCGATAAGGACCATGTATAATCCCCACACTCTACCACAACCCGTACCCGGGAGCCCTTAAGTGACTTGAAGGAGTAAGTTTATAGGCACATGTTGCTTGGTGGAGCTGATTCTTGTGAATGATTCTAAATGTGTCTTATTTCTCAGCGGTGGCACTTAGTATTGGTGTCAAGTCACCCGCTGAGTATATTTACAAATATTGAGAACAAAGAAATATATTTGATCATCAAATTAAATAATGCAATTGCCCGAATTATTGTTTACAGTTTACAATTCGTGAACTAAATTAGTAACCCGTACATGTAATTATACCATAACAACTTGGCTCATGTGATATACGGGGTGATAAAAATATTCTGTTCAATATCGAATATGAATAATGAATGTTTGATATTGGACTATCACGTTTATTAAGTAATTGTTGTTTAACCCATTTACCAGTTCCATATCACTTTGAAGATACTTTTAAGGTGCTTCAAATTAAAAAAACTCATATTTCTAGGGTAAGTAATAAATTGAGCAGGGACTGTATGCTTGTTTTCTTAGTTATTATCTAGTTAATAATTATTATTCCTACACTTTGAGATACTAATGCTTCTTCAAAAATGGCTTCACTATACGCATTAAAGAGTAATGGAGACATAATACATCCCTGCGTAACTCCTCTCCTGATTTAAATTTTTGGACTTGGTTCGTTATCTATTACAATTTGTGCTCTTTGATTCCAGTAATGGTTTGTTATTATTCATGAGTCCCTTTTGTCTATGTTTTTTGTCTTTAGAATTTGGACTAATTTTTCATGTTTTACTTTGTCACATGCTTTCTCAAAATCAACGTAACAAACATGCAGATCCACATTGATGCCCATGCATCTTTGAGCTAACACATTAAAAGCAAATAACGCCTCTCTGGTTCCTTGTCTGTTTCTGAACCCAAAACTGACTATTATCTATTATTCCTTCTTCCAGTTTTTTATTTATTCGACCATGTATTATTTTCAAAAATAATTTGACCACGTAAATGTACTAACTAATACAAAAGTCGACTTTACACTACATGATTTATCATGTGATTTGTCATATGATTTTTCCCATGACGAGCCGCATGACAATGCTTATGACAAAACGAGCCGTATAAACAATGCAAAATCATATGACAAATCACACAGTGTAAACATGTAAATTTCACTCATGACCAAATCATATGACAAATCACATGATAAATCATGTAATGTAAAGTCGACTTAACTATGATAGGTGATCTGTGACTATAACTTTTATATACATACTAAAATCAGAATAAAGACGCACTAGAAATAAACAAACCAAGACATGAGGGAGGAGCACTCCCAAATCACAATTTATAATGTATAAACTTTGTAAATCATGATTTCAGATTTACAGTGTATACAGGGGCGTCATTTGATATGGTCAGGGGGTCGTCCCTGACCCTGAAAATGACTGAAATTTACAAAAAATAGATCAATTTTGTATTATGTTTGCATAATATAATGTATTGTATATATAATGCTTGCCCCCCCCCTACCAAAATTTCAAATGACGCTCCTGGGTGTATATACCAAAGCATATAGACGCAAATAGGAGAGTTTAAATGGTAGAAATGGTCACGTTTTTGTCACTTTAATATACTCCTGCAGAGAGAGACTGCACAAATAGTCCAGGGCGGATGTGTTTGGAGAAGGACGTTGAGAGGTGACTCAAATTTTTTTGCAGAAATTGCTTGGAATTAACCCATATAATAATAATTGAGTTATCCTCCCACTCAAAAAGGTCCGGAACATTGTTTAAATAATCAAAATGTCAAAACATAAAGGAAAATTCGCTTTTTTTCTTCGTTTTTTGATTATAACTTTAAAAGTATTCACTTCCGAGAAAAGTAGCCCCAAAATAAAAGTTGCATAATTAAATTTGCTACAATATAAGATTAGTTAAAAATTTATAAAATTGTTACCCTTGTTGCAAAATAGGAATAATTACGTTCTAGCGATTTTACGTTTTTCAACTATTTCTGCTACACTTAGGACCTTCATATTTCACCCAGAGAAACTTTATGGTACGATAAAACAACACTGTAAATTTAGTTAAGATCAGTTTAATAGATTTTGCACAATAAATTTTGCAATCCAGCTTTCACAAAAAAAAAATCATTTTTTCAAAATATTGCAGGACTGAAAATAAAGCAGATAGCAAGTTAAATTTTTTTTGCAAATAGAAGAATACCGTAACTTTCATTTGCAATTTGCAAAATTAAAATCGGTTAACTACCACGGCGTCAGGAATTTTTTTAAATAAACATCAATTTTTGGTGCTATGCGCAGGACAGCGGTGTTCGTTTCAAACAAGTTGATTTCCACCAAAATTTCTTCCAATCTTTATCTAATATATTATTTTTTTATTCTATATTTTGTTGTATGTTCATATTTTAATTCCACAAAAATCAAACAAATTTGATTATCGTGTGTGAAAACCAATTGCATATGTTTAAAAATAATCCACTTTTATTTTCTAAGTTAAAATATACGAACAAAGAAAGTTTTTGCTAAAAAAGTGTTATGTCAAAGGACATAGTATGTGTTTTTATTTTGCAATAAACAAATTTATTTATTTATTTCGAAATGTACTAAAAATTAAAATTTATCAATCATTATCAAAGGTCATTGAAATGCCCAATCAGAGCGAACGTATCTGTTGTCCTGCGCGTAGCACCAAAAATTAACGTTTATTAAAAAAATCCTGACGCCATGGTAGTTAACCGGTTTTAATTTTGCAAATTGCAAATGAAAGGTACAGTATTCTTTTATATGTAAAAAAATTCAACTTGCTGTCTGCTTTATTTTCAGTGCTGCAACATTTTGAAAAAATGATTTTTTTTGCAGAAGCTGAATTGCAAAATTTATTTTGCAAAATCTATTAAACCGATCTTAATGAAATTTACAGTATTCTTTTTAGACTAAGAGCCGCTATAGGTGAAATTTCTTAATCATTTTAGGCACGACGGGACCCTATAACTTAAATAGTAGAACCTAAAAGAAAACGTTTGAACACTGTGCCGTCACTTTTCAGTGGCACATGCGTCGACAGTGGCGCATCAAACTTTCCACTTATGGACGGGATAAATAAATTAAAAGTTAACAGAACTTACTAACAGAATTAATTTTTTTTTATTTTTTTAAGTTCTATGTGATTAACACATAGGATTCATCGTGATTTTAACCCACCACCCCCTTCCCCTGCCCCCACCTTCAAAAACTTAATTTTTCGTTTTTATTTTTTTTTGGTGGGATGCAATCAATTTTAAAATTTCAAAAAATTCACACGCATAGTTGAGGCTTTTATAAAACATGCCTATTTTTTATAGACCCATAGGTAGAGTGTACATAACCTCAAAAAATTAAAAGAAATATTTTTTTTCAAAAAAGCGTATAACTTTTTTTGAGGAATAGCTGTAGGTCTAATTTTTTCTTAATCTTGTGTGTTTTATCAAACACTATATTTTTAATTTTTTTCAGATTTTTCTGTAAGTCTCCCCACCTTCAAAAATCCGAAAAACTGTTTTTAAGGGGTTTTGGGGGATTTTCCCTATTTTATAGACTTCATAATATATCAAATCAATTTTGTTTTTATAGGTTATATGTAACTTGAAGTAACTGAGTTCTTTAGAATATTTAAAAATCAGAAAAACACGTTCAAACCCCCTAAAACCCCCTTAAAACACAGTTTTTTTGGATTTTTGAAGGTGACTAACGTTACAGAAAAATCTGAAAAAATTAGAAATATAGTGTTTGATAAAATACACAAGACTAAGAAAAAAATTAGATCTGCAGCTATACCCAAAAAAAAGTTATATACTTTCTTTCAAAAAAAAAAAATTGTTCCGTAATATGTAATTATAATTTAATCTAAAAATCTTAGCGCCATCTACACGATAATTGTGAAAGTATCCGAAGTAAGAAATTCATATTTTATCAATAGAACGTCAAAATGATTAGCAAAATCTTAAAAAAATCGATTACAATTTGATTTTTTGCGTTGTAAATGTTAAGCGATAACAATTAAATAATAAATTTAAAAATTACCGGTGGAAGATAATTCCAGTAGTCCGCTAGGAACGCCACCAGCGAAGCTCAGAGCTTATAGAGGTCAGCTAGGATTATGTGAATTAGAATTACTTGTATAATTTAGGTATTGTAAGAATTTAAATAATAGGTATACTTAATAAATTTGGTCACAGCCTGTACCTGGCATTCTAAAATGTCATCAACATTATTATTAGGTACATTCCATGTCAAATCACTCAGGCAAAAAATTTTGGATCTCCGATTTGTCTGAAAATTGGTATATAGCTTCTGCGGGACGTAAAAATAAGATATTTAAGGTCAAAAAATCTTCTTCTTCTTTTTTCTCAAAATGTTATTTTATGCGATTTTACAGTGATTTGGTGTTTATTTAAACAAATTTGCATTTTCTGTCGTAAAGTATCAATGAAAAGCATAATATTTTAATAGAAAGGACTCAAAAATGTCATTATATGGCATTATAACAAGTTATTTTTGAATCAAAACAAGTTTTTGATCAAATTTTATAGTGTAAAAAACGTTAAAATACCGTTTTTTACATTTTCCTCCATTCCCAAAATACATCATCATCGATTTGGCTGAAAATTTGCCCACAGATAGCCAAAAGATAGGACTTTAAGTGATTAGAAGGATTTGGATTATATTACAATACCAAAAAAGTTACAGTAATATCAGACTCAAAAGTATATATTAGTCCAGTCGGGATAGCATTTGACCTTGAATGCCAAGCTGCCCAAAATTTTAATTTTCTGATCTTTAGGGGAGTCAATAGTAGCCTAAATTTAAAATCAGGAATGAATTCCTCCGTTACGTTAGCCGCCATCTTGATTTTAAAGGAGATCCTGAACAATTTTTGTCGCGAGGTCGATATTTTCGAGTTAATTATACTTACAGTAGACGCCTATAATTTTGACTGTAATATTGCATGTAACTTTTTTGGTATTATAATATATTTCAAATCCTTCTAACTACTTAAAGTCCTATGTTTTGTCTATCTGTGGGCAAATTTTCAGCCAAATCGATTATGATGAATTTTGGGAATGGAGAAAAATGTAAAAACGGTATTTTAACGTTTTCTACACTATAAAATTTGATCAAAAGCTTGTTTTGAATCAAAGTAACTTGTTATAATGCCATATAGTGACATTTTTGAGTCCCTTCTATTAAAATATTATGTTTTCCATTGATACTTTACGATAGAAAATGCAAATTTGTATAAATAAACACCAAATCACTGTAAAACCGCATAAAATAACATTTTGAGAAAAAAAGAAGAAGAAGATTTTTTGACCTTAAATATCTTATTTTTACGTCCCGCAGAAGCTATATACCAATTTTCAGACAAATCGCACGTCCAAAATTTTTTTTGCTCCAAAATTGAGTGATTTGAAATGGAATGACTGACCCATTACCTTAATACCTACTTAATGAACTTTTAACGTTTTAACCTAGGTACCTTATAAATATATATTCTTTTTTAAACTCCTACAATAGGTACGATCTACAACTTTCATGAATAATTCAAAATAAGTTTTTACGGGAAACAACACCAAAATTACAAATAAAAAAATATAAAGCAAACTAGGATATACCGGGTTGTGAATTGGAAAATGGGGCATAGGAAACTCAATGTAAAATTCTAATGTTGAATTCCAGCTTCCCTAATTATTTTACATAAAAAGACATTAGAAACTATTTGTAAAGGATTGAAATCTGTATTGAAAACAACTGTTAAAATTGGTCTATGAATTAAACATATTCCAAAATTTTGTACAAATGTAATTAATACATTTCAGTTTTTCAGACCAAAATTAGGCCACACACAGTGCAATAATAGACCTGGATCCCGCGTAAGAAAGAAAAGTTGATTAATAGCAAGCTGAAAATTTGTTAATAGCTTAACGGTGTCTAGTCGGACAAACTTTGATGCACGGGAACACTGGAACAGCGGAAGTTTTAACGGTGGAGCATGATAAACGTGTCGTCCTGACAAGTTTATGATGGTGAAAAATAGCAAGTTTTTTTTTAAGTTTATTCAATAGCCAACGTTATATAATATATGAAAAAATGTTTGTACGACAAAAAGGTTGGGCATTTTAACGAGTCCGACACGTATAACATGTCACATCACAGGAACTATGTTGGTGATGAATAGCAGTCTGATTTTTGCATGAGAGTTTAATGAAAGGTTAAAAAAGCAATTGGAAGTTCTGTCGGACAAAATTAATGGGAAATTTTCCCAGTCGGACATACTAAACATGTAAGATGTAGACAAAAATGTTGGTGATAAATAGCAAGCTAATTCTGATTTGTTTATGTACAAATTATATTTTGTAACGCAAAAAGTTATATGTCGGACAAAAAGTTTGGGCAAATCGAAGGAAATAAATAAAAAACATTTTTTCAGAATGACTTAGTCACATATTGATAACGCTATTTTAGTTGTATATTATTATTTATATTCACATATTTGCATGTGCATATATATACATGCACACTCCAAAAACAGTGAGGTAAGTATCAATGCATGTATATATTGCAAAACAATTATTTTTTTGGGTGGAGTTTGTTCTAGATATTCTCAAAATGACAATAAAAAATATCAAAGAACATGTGAAAGCAATCTTTTAGGGTTTTCTAATTAGGCGCATCAGAAAGTACGGAAAATTTCCTACAAAAAACGCTGTATACATTTTTTTCCATACTCAAATCTTAACCCTGTAAACGACATTAAAAAATGTGAAGGGTCTAAAACTTCGGTGCTTATAAGAATAGACGTAAATATGACAAGAAGTATGTATTAGAAGGCTGCATTTGTCAGTGTGACACTTTGTGCTATACAAAGTAGTATTTGATAGTACATGGTCTCCGAGTTTCTGTTTGCCACGTGTGTTGGAAATTAAAATTTATATTAACTATGGAGTGTGTTTGTGTCTATTTTTGAGTGTCAACAGTTTAAATTTTAAGTCGCCAAATCAAAAGTGAAACCATTCAACGCAACATTTTTGAGTAATTTTCGAACATTTTACAAAGTTAGTAAAATACTTGGTCATCAATTCAGTGAGGTTCAGTTGCCAGATAATTGTGAAAATTCTATTGAATATCATTCTTCGTGCTATAATGCTTTGCTTGATTGAAAAAGGGTACCTAATTAAATTATTACTAAAATTGTATAACGTAATTTTTCTCAACTTTCTACAAATGAAATATTAATGTAATTAATATGTCACATGGCTAGTAATAATTTGCTGCCAAAATAAATCGATTAGTTTAAATTTGAAGTTACGCTTGCAATTTATTATGAATTATTGTCAAAAGTGACAGTTTTTCTTAAATGGAAATGTATTCATAGACATAAGGGTAGACAGGGAATAGAGTGCAAAAAGTCGATCGGTGGTCTATCTATCTCTTTTAACCAAGCGATCCCGCGCATGTGGCAGACAAAGATAGCTAGATCACTCAATCCATAATATAATTTGCCTGATCTACTATAAATGTATTACAGTGAGGTATCTAAATGATGTATAAATAGATAAATAGAAAGATATCGATTGTAATTGATTGCAGGTACTTTTGACATAGAATAATCACCCCTTATTGAAATTTCAAAAATTATTTTTTTAAATTGTCCGACTACAAAATCTACCCCTTATTTTTTTCCGACAACAGTCATTCTTGGTAAGGAATAATTTACTTAATTAAATTTTGTCTTTGTCGGAAAGCTATTTATCACCAGCATTTTTGTCTATATCTTACCTATTTAGAATGTCCGACTACGAAAACTTCCCATTAATTTTGTCGGACAGAACTTCCAATTGCTTTTTTAACCTTTCATTAACCTCTCATGCAAAAATCAGACTGCTATTCATCACCAACATAATTCCTGTGATGTGACATGTTCTACGTGTCGGACTCATTAAATTGCCCAACATTTTTGTCGGACAAACATTTTCTCCTATATTACATAACGTTGGCTATCGAATAAACTTAAAAACAACTTGCTATTTTTCACAATCATAAACTTGTCAGGACGACACGTTTATCATGCTCCACAGTTAAAACTTCCCCTGTTCTAGTGTTCCCGTGCATCAAAGTTTGTCCGACTAGACACCGTTAAGCTATTAACAAATTTTCAACTTGTTATTAATCAACTTTTCTTTCTTACGCGGGATCCAGGTCTATAATGTGTACAATGAAGTTAATTATTTTCACATTTTTGAACTGTCAATATCTTTATTTTATCATATATTGTTTAAAAACAATACAGTTGATAAGATACCCTCAGTTGCGGAGAAAGTATTAATAATAAAGATTTTTTATTCAGTCAATGGTGTGAGCACTGTCAGTTAAATAGTAACGTGTGGCGTGTGGCCTAACTTTTACACACATTCCTACTGTGGCAAATGTATATTTTTCAAAATTTTGGAATGAATTTAAGTCGTAGAACAATTTTAACTTTTGATTTTAATACAGATTTTAATTCTCTACAACTATTCTTGTATGACTTTTGATGTAAAATAATTAGGGAAGCAGGAATTCAACAGTTTAGAATTTTACATTGAGTTTCATATGGCTCATTTTTCGACTCACCACCCGGTATAAGATAAAATGTGTATTATTTGTCTTATTATTTAATAATAACACAAATAATACACACATATACACAATAACACACATTCAATTCTCGAAAATCATTTAAAAATATGGGATTGTGTACTCTTGTGACAGTCTTGTGAAGTCAAAAATATAAGTCTCCTCACCACCGTCGGTCAAGACAACCGTAATAAAGTCTAATAACCGTGGGCTATCCCTACCTTTTCTGTCTTTACATGGCAAATTACGTGTAGTAAAATTCACACTGGTATGGATATGTACATATTACTAGAATGTCATTCTACTTGACAATGTCATAACTAGCTTAAGAGGATCGGTACGTATTTTCGGCTGCAATGCTATTCAAATGTGGATTCATTTTTTTCGAATCCTGAGAAAACTAATAAGTATTTTTGAAAAATTTAAACGCACAATGAAAGATTACGTTATTAGCGAGGGCCGAAAGTCCCTGAGAACTTCTATAATGTTTATTTTAATAAGTTACAGGGGTGAAAAACTAAGAGAAAATTTCGTGTGCTTTTTAATTTCAAATATTTCATTCAAAATAAACTTTTTATTTATTCTAAGGGACTTTCGGCCCTCGGTAATAATTTAGTCTTTCATTCTGCGTTTAAATTTTTCAAAAATATTTATTGGTTTTTTCAGGATTCGAAAAAATAAACATAATGCCGTGGTAATATTTTCCAAATCTATCTTTGTCTTACAACGCACTCAGCCGAATATAATATTGTCAGCATATATTGTCAGTCAGACACTGACAATCAGTGACAATGTTAAATATTTGACATTGCATCGGGAATATTTTGAGTTATTGATGAAATATTATTTATATATAGTGTATTTGATAAATAATTGATTTAAGACGTGAACTTAATCAAAAGTTATTTATTGTGTATTATTTGTGGAAGATCCAAGCAGAGAATACATCAGGATAATATATTCTGTGATCCATGTATTTTGTTGTTAAATATGTTCAAAATTGTAAGCGTTCCATAACAATATATTATTAAAAAATCACTTTAACACTTTTCCTCTTTTCTCGATTGAGTATTAGTTTTTGTTGTACAAATAAATTATTACAATCACTGAATACATAGTTAGTGAAAAAATTATCACATTTATTAACTGAATTAATAATTTGCAATTATAAAGATAACAGTTATCCAAGAACATTCAAAAGCCATCTCTTTAAATTAATGATGACATTTTCAAGTAGAATGACATTCTAGTAATGTTTACATATCCATACTAGTGTGAATTTTACTACACGTAGTTTGCCGTGTAAAGAGAGAAAAAGTAGGGATTCACGTAAAATATTTGCGAATTATAAATACAGTGCGTCCATAAAGTAACGCATAAATTCATTATTTCGTAAACCGGCGACTTTAAGGAAAAATCCCGACAAAGGTCGATTTTTATTTTTAATTTCCGATTTTTTGGCATATATATCATACTAGTGACGCCATCCATATGGGCGTGATGACATAATCGATGATTTTTTTAAATGAGAATAGGGGTCATGTGATAGCTCATTTGAAAGGGTATTCAATTCTCTATTCCGTAATTCTAGTAATAAACATTAACATAATTATTTGTACAAGGTGTTAAAAAAACATTTTTTTAATTAAAATAATTGAGACAAAAAGAAGAATGTATGTAATTTATCTAATTCAAAATACGTTTTAATGTTGTCAGAAAATAGGAAAAAAATGTTTATTTGACAAATAAATATTGTTTTTTGCTTAAATTCAATGTTAAAGCTGCCATCCACATGTCTCTTGAAAGTTTGAACATTTCGTTTAAGCGAAAATCAACGTTTATTTGTCAAATAATTTTTTTTTCTGTTTTCTGACAGTAGTTAAACGCATTTTGAATTACATAAATTACAACATTCTTCTTTTTGTCTCAATTATTTTAATTTAAAAAATATTTTTTTGAACACCCTGTATAAATAATTATGTTAATATTTACATTAGTGAATGGAGAATTCAATACGATTTCAAATAAGCTATCACATGACCCCTATTCTCATTTAAAAAAATCATCGATTTCATCATCACACCTAGACGGATGACGTCACTAGTATGATATATATTCCAAAAAATCGTAATTTAAAAATAAAAATCGACCTGTTTCGGGATTTTTCCTTAAAGTCGTCGGTTTACGAAATATCGAATATATGCGTTACTTTATGGACGCACTGTATACCCATAGCCTTAAAGAGATGGCTTTTGAATGTTCTTGGATAACTGTTATTTTTTGTATAATTGCAAATTATTAATTCAGTTGATAAATGTGATAATTTTTTCACTAGCTATGTATTCAGTGATTGTAATAATTTTATGTACCTACAACAAAAACTAATACCCAATCGAGAAAAGAGGAAAAGTGTTAACGTGATTTTTTAATAAACGGAATAACTTTTAACGGAAACTTTTTTAATAAATGGAACGCTTACAATTTTGAACATCTTTAACAACAAAATACTTGGATCACAGAATATATCTTGATGTATTCTCTGCTTCTATCTTCCATAAATAATGCACAATAAATAACTTTTTATAAAGTTCACCTTTTAAATCAATTATTTATCAAATACACTATATATCAATATTATTTAATCAACAATTCTTCTTTTTCTTCTTTTTTGTTTTTGGTTTCGCTGCAAAAACAAAAAAGAAGAAGAAAAAGAAGAATTGTTGATTAAATAATATTGATATATAGTGTATTTGATAAATAATTGATTTAAAAGGTGAACTTTATAAAAAGTTATTTATTGTGCATTATTTATGGAAGATAGAAGCAGAGAATACATCAAGATATATTCTGTGATCCAAGTATTCAACAATTCAAAATATTCCCGATTCATGTCAAATAATTATTTAAAATTGTCACTGATTGTCAGTGTCTGACTGACAATATTCTATTCGACTGAGTGCGTTGTATGACAAAGATAGATTTGGAAAATTACCACGGACATTGTGTTCATTTTTTTCGAATCGTGAAAAAATCAATAAATATTTTTGAAAAATCTAAACGCAGAATGAAAGACTAAATTATTACCGAGGGCCGAAAGTCCCTTAGAATAAATAGAAAGTTTATTTTGAATGAGATATTTGAAATTAAAAATAACACTAAATTTTTCTCTTAGTTTTTCACCCCTGTAACTTATTAAAATAAACATTTAGAAGTTCTCAGGGACTTTCGGCCCTCGCTAATAACGCAATCTTTCATTCTGCGTTTAAGTTTTTAAAAAATACTTATTAGTTTTCTCAGGATTCGAAAAAAATGAATCCCCAAACAGATGAAATAGAGAATGTGGAAAAATCCCCTTACGAACAATTCACACATCCACCATTTCGGGCTGGGAAAAATTTTTTGAATAGAATCAAAGATCCAAACACCAGTTCTTAGAAATGTGTTTCGCCCTCTTAACCTCTTTGGGCTCATCAGTAAAGATGAGAGGTTGAATATCTTTAGACACATTCCAATCAAAAAACAACATTCGAGACCTAGACATAGCAGGAGCGTAAATCTACGGCAAATCTGACACTGACAGTCTCCAGTTTTAATTCCCTAATTACTTAAAGTAAGTAAAATATATGTTTAAAAACAAAAGATGTAGATCTTTGAAACAAACTCAGTGATCAAAAGATCCAAGGTTAATGGTTTAACGACCACTCGTACCAAATCAAACAGATGAAATAGAGAATGTGGAAAAATCCCCTTACGAACAATTCACACATCCACCATTTCGGGCTGGGAAAAATTTTTTGAATAGAATCAAAGATCCAAATACCAGCTCTTAGAAATGTGTTTCGCCCTCTTCAACCTCTCTGGGCTCATCAGTAAAGATGAGAGGTTGAATATCTTTAGACACATTCCAATCAAAAACAACATTCGAGACCTAGACAGAAGGAGCGTAAATCTACGGCAAATCTGACAATGACAGTCTCAAGTTTTAATTCCCTAATTACTTAAAGTAAGTAAAATATATGTTTAAAAACAAAAGATGTAGATCTTTGAAACACACTCAGTGATCAAAAGATCCAAGGTTAATGGTTTAACGACCACTCGTACCAAATCAAACAGATGAAATAGAGAATGTGGAAAAATCCCCTTACGAACAATTCACACTTGAATAGCATTGCAGTCGAAAAAACGTAAAAACATACCGATCCTCTTAAGCTATACAGTAAAACCTGTCAGTAACGGCCACTAAAAATGAAAGACCTATTGGCCGATATAGAAAGGTGGCCGTAGAAAGTTTGTAGTTTTTCTTATACATAATTGGTTTGGATTCCAATTAGAGTCGAAAATCGTCGATTTAGAGTGCTGGTTTGCGCTCTCTGTTCTAAGTGAAAAATAAGACAGTTTTGCCTTCGCATTGCAACTGAATAAAAATGGTATACATTTTTATTTTATACAGTGTGTCCACGGATGGTGTGCCCAAGAGGAAAAACTTTTTTATTTTCAATTTTAGCGAAAAATGTCATTCTTGATAAAAAGTTTTGCTTGTTTTAAAACTCCATATAACGAAATAAAATTAAAGTTTTTAAAAAACTGCTTAATTTTGTAGCCAATTTTATTTATACTCTGGGCTAATTAGCAAAATACAAGGAAAAGTTATTTACCAGCAATTTTATTGCTGGAATCGAATCTTATGATTGTATATATTAATAATATAGGTATGCAAAGTCCGCAGGTAGTGTGCTACTTTTTTATAAACAAAATGGCGCCCGAAAATCTTGTTTTTTTCAATTTTTGCTCTATAACTCCAAAGATTTTAACTTTACATCAAAAACACTCAAATAAAAATTCATCGTAGGTACCTAATTAAATTCTGCATAGAGACGTGTTTTTCCCGATTTACTTCGACGAAAATTTTCCCCTGAAAATGCGGGTTTTTACAACAAAATCTTTAATTTTCAACTAAAATTTTAGATAAGTAATTGTTTATCCATAATTAAATAACTTGATAATATAAAAGTTCTTCCCGTATAGATTAAAATTCCAGAAAGCCGATGGAAATTGAATGAACAATTTAGAAACAATTGAATTGTTAATTAATAATTTACGGTCGTTATAATAACCACAATAACTATGATACATAAGAATAACTATGATTTTTGTATAAAAAGACACTGTACCTATCTAACGTACTTTACAGAATTGAAATTGGACTATCTAAGCGGCCTCAGGAATATTTTAAAATTATAAACAATTTTGTGGATTATAAACAAATAGAACATCTCGGGAAATATTAAATTAAATAAATCATGAAAACGGTATTAGAAAAAGGCGACAGGACGCTTCTTTTAAAAGAAAAAAACGTTTAATTGTGATGGGTGGTTCCTGAGATACAACCGGTCAAAGTTGACTGAAATTTACGCAAAAATCTAAACAATAGGATCATAATTTTCGAATCATCACCTTTTTATTTTTGTCCTCTTTCTGCACACCAATTTTCATATCTTTAAAATACTCATATAAAAACTATCGATATTACGAGTGAAAATTGCCAAAAATAGCAAAATTCCAATCAAAAATTAGGTTGGAGAAAATGTAATCTCAAAGTTCAAAATCGGTATACGTTAAAAAAATGCATTTTCTCGACTTCCCATGGAGCAATTTTCTTCATTCTTTTTTTTGTTCCCAAGTAACTCGAGTAGAGCCATCTAACTAACGTATTATTAAATTTCAATCTTCTCTTTTTGTTTTGTTATAATAGATTAATTTATTTATAAGAAAAGAAAGCTACATATTTTTTCCAGTTGTAGACTTTTTTTGGATAAACTTACTACAAGTATATCTTTTAACGTTAAAAACACAAATATTCTCATTTGAAAGCTGTATAATTATTTAAACAATATATTTAAACAAATTAAAAATTTTTGTTACAAGAAATAAATTAATTTATTATAACAAAACAAAAGCAACTTTGACATTTAATAATGCATTAGTTAGATGGCTCCACTCGAGTTACTTAGGAACAAAAAAAAATGAAGAAAATTGCTCCATTGGAAGCCGAGAAAATGCATTTTTAACGTATACCGATTTTGAACATTGAGATTACATTTTCTCCAACCTAATTTTTTATTGGAATTTTGCTATTTTTGGCAATTTTCACTCGTAATATCGATAGTTTTTATTATAATAAAATATGTTATGAGTATTTTAAAGATATGAAAATTGGTGTGGAGAAAGAGGACCGAAATAAAAAGGTGATGGTTCGAAAATTATGATCCTATTGTTTATATCTTTGCCGTAAATGCCGGTCAACTTTCATCGCTTGTATCTCAGGTACTACTCATCACAATTAAACGTTTTTATTTTAAAACAAGCGTCATGCCGCTTTTTTTTCAATACCGTTTTCATGATTTAATTTAATTTTATATTTTCCCGAGATATTCTATTTGTTTATAAGTAAAAAAATTGTTTACAAATTTAAAATATTCCTGATGCCGCTTAAATAGTCCAATTTCAATTATGTAAAGTAGTACAAAAATCATAGTTATTCTTATGTATCATCGTTATTGTGGATATTATAGCCATCGTAAATTTTTAATTAACAATTCAATTGTTGCTAAACCGTTCATTTAATTTCCATCGGCTTCTGGAATTATAATCTATACGAAAAGAGCTTTTATATTACCACGTTATTTAATTATTGATAAACAATTACTCATCTAAAATTTTACTTGAAAATTAAAGATTTTGTTGAAAAAACCCGCAGTTTCCGGGGAAAATTTTCGTCGAAGTAAATCGGGAAAAACACGTCTCTATGCAGCATTTAATTACGGTGAATTTTTATTTGGATGTTTTTGGTGTAAAGTTAAAATCTTTGGAGTTATAGAGCAAAAATTGAAAAAAAAAACACGATTTTCGGGTGCCATTTTGTTTATAAAAAAAGTAGCACACTACCTGCGGACTTTGCATACCTATATTATTAATATATACAATCATAAGATTCTATTCCAGCAATAAAATTGCTGGTAAATAACTTGTCCTTGTATTTTGCTAATTAGCCCAGAGTATTTGTATTCAGCTAAACTTTGATATAAAATTTGTTCCAATCTGTACGGAATTACATTTTGATTTTTGTTATTTTATTAGGCTATTGTATTTCTGCTCTATTGGAAAAATATGTATTTTCTCTGTTTGTAGAAATAGTCTTGATCGTAAATAACTAAATACTTTTTAGATTGTGTCAAGCTTAGTATGTTTCAGTTATAATTTTTGGCGAAAAAATATATGTTACTTTTTATTTTAGGCTTTCCTCAAGAGAACACATTGGGTAGTATGAAAACAATACCCGTACATACATGTAATAAAGAACATGTGAGTCAACCAGTTGACGAAATTATGTTAAAATGTGAAAAACCTAACCGGTGTGAAATTTGTTTTAAGCAGTTTAGTAAGAAAGGTAACTTAAAAAATCATTTGAGAGTGCACACTGGGGAAAAACCTCACAAGTGTGAAATTTGTTTTAAACATTTTAGTGAAGCAGGTAGTTTAAAAAAACATTTGAGATTGCACTCTGGAGAAAAACCTCACCAGTGTGAAATTTGTTTTAAGCTGTTTTCTCGGAAAGATTATTTGAATACACATTTCTTTGTGCATACTGGAGAAACACCTCACAAGTGTGAATTTTGTTTTAAGCAGTTTAGTCAAGCAGGTCATTTGAAACTACATTTGAGAGTGCACACTGGGGTAAAGCCTTACCAATGTGTAATTTGCTTTAAGCAATTTAGTGAAGCAGGTACTTTAAAAAAACATTTGAGAGTGCACACTGGAGAAACACCTCACAAGTGTGAAATTTGTTTTAAGCAATGTATTAAAGCAAGTGAATTAAAAGTACATTTGAGAGTGCACACTGGACAAAAGCCTTACAAGTGTGAAATTTGTTTAAAGCAATTTATTCAAGCAGGTGATTTGAAAAAACATTTGAGAGTGCACACTGGGGAAAAGCCTTACCAGTGTGAAATTTGTTTTAAGCAATTTAGTGAAGCGGGTACTTTAAAAATACATTTGAGAGTGCACTCTGGAGAAAAACCTCACCAGTGTGAAATTTGTTTTAAGCAGTTTACTACAAAAAGTGATTTAAAAACACATTTGAGAGTGCACACTGGAGAAAAGCCTTATACGTGTGACATTTGTCTTAAGAAGTTTTTACAGAAAGGTCAATTGAAAGCTCATTTGATGGTGCACACTGGAGAAAAGCCTTATACGTGTGACATTTGTCTTAAGCAGTTTTTACAGAAAGGTCAATTAAAAGCTCATTTGATGGTGCACACTGGCGAAAAACCTTACCAGTGTGAAATTTGTTTTAAGCGGTTTTCTCGGAAAGGTAGTTTGAATACACATTTGAGATTGCACACTGGAGAAAAATCTTACAAGTGTGAAATTTGTTTTAAACAGTTTTCGCAGAAATGCAATTTGAAAGAGCACATTATGAGATTGCACACTGGGGAAAAACCTTACCAATGTGAAATTTGTTTTCAGCAGTTCGCAATAAAGGATGCTTTCAAAAATCATTTGCTAGTGCACTCTGGAGAAAAATCTCACCATTGTGAAATATGTTTTAAACAGTTTACTCATGCAAACAGTTTGAAAACACATTTGAGACTGCATACTGGAGAAAAACCTCACCAGTGTGAAATATGTTTAAAGCAGTTTCGTCAAGCAAGAATATTGAAAATACATTTAAGAGTGCACACTGGGGAAAAACCTTACCAGTGTGAAATTTGTTTTAAACAGTTTACTCAGGCAAGCAGTTTGAAAACACATTTGAGAGTGCACACTGGAGAAAAACCTTATCAGTGTGAAATCTGTTTTAAGCAATTTGGTCAAGCAGGCGACTTAAAAATACATTTGAGAGTTCACACTGGAGAAAAACCTTACCAGTGTGAAATCTGTTTTAAGCAATTTAGAAAAAAGAGTGCATTGAAATCACATTTGAGAGTGCACACTGCAGAAAAACAGTTGTGAAATATGTTTAAAGCAGTTTGGTCAAGCAAGTGTATTGAAAATACATTTGAGAGTGCACACGGGAGAAAAACCTGATTGTCCAGTGTGAAATCTATTTTAACTAACTACTGGCGCTCTGGAATCTCGCGCAACTACCCGCGCGGTGTATTCTATACACCACATTTATTAATTTCAGATTGAATACATACCAATTGTTTATATTAATATATAGGGATAAAAAACATGAGGCCTTGATTTTTTGATGCATTTTTAATGATATATAAATTAAAATATAAAATTGTTTAAAAAAGACAAAACCTAACAGAAATAACTCAAGGAAAAAAGTAAAAAAAATTGAAATAAAAACTTCACATGTGCTGAACAAATAAAAGTCCTTAAACGCCACTTAATTATACTTAGATTTCTACCCGCGGGGTGAAATTGATTCACCAAACTGTACTGCACTAAGGAAGTGATAAATAGATCAACTAACTCTTTAGCTATCAATGTGCAACTATGTGTGCACCTAGTAAACACATCAGGTTACATAGAGTGTAAAAAGTGGAGAATACAGAATTTGGATTTTATCGCTGTTTTAGTAGAAAAGGTGTATTTTATACACCATCGCGGGTAGTTCAAGGTTAAGCAATTTTGTCAAGCAGGTGACTTAAAAATACATTTGAGAGTGCACACTGGAGAAAAACCTTACCAGTGTGAAATCTGTTTCAAGCAATTTAGAAAAACGAGTGCGTTGAAATCACATTTGAGAGTGCACACTGCAGAAAAACCTCACCAGTGTGAAATATGTTTTAAGCAATTTGGTCAAACAGGTGACTTAAAAATACATTGAGAGTGCACACTGGAGAAAAACCTTATCAGTGTGAAATCTGTTTTAAGCAATTTGGTCAAGCAGGCGACTTAAACATACATTTGAGAGTGTACACTGGAGAAAAACCTTACCAGTGTGAAATCTGTTTTAAGCAATTTAGAAAAACGAGTGCATTGAAATCACACTTCAGAGTGCACACTTCAGAAGAAACACCTCACCAGTGTGAAATATGTTTTAAGCAATTTGGTCAAACAGGTGACTTAAAAATACATTTGAGAGTTCACACTGAAGAAAAACCTTACCAGTGCGAGGTTTGTTTTAAGCAGTTTTCACAAATATCTATACTCCGTCTAATTTACTTACTGTTGCACGTCATCCGTGTCATAGCCCGTGACGTCAAATGATACCAACACGAAATATTTAGGCGGTAGATGTGTTCTTTTTTAGAATCATTTTGCCGGGTACACTGGTATTACAGCCACTATCCTCCGTTTCACGGTCATCTTTCAGTACAGACTCTTACTAAAAGCAGTGTTACCAAAAGACATATTTTAAGCAATTGATATTTTTCTATCCTAAGAAACAAACATCAGTGTTAATATCATATAAATATCTTTCATAGTACCTAACTATGAATTAGTTCAAAATAATAAAACCCACAGATTTTCAAATCAAGATGTTTTGAACTTCTGGAATATTCTATTTAGACGGACTGTAAATTCGTTTACTTAACCTTCGGATGACCAAGCGGGGGAAATTGTGACCCCATCGTATGTTTTTCTTTAATAAATTCAAAAGTATTTTCAACTCATTATTTTTTTATTTGACTTTAATATCATTCTAGATATCCTCATTTTTTGAAATAAAAAAAATCCCTATATTTTACGAATAAAAAATATATTCGGAAGTTGATGTTTAGTAAAATAGCGTCTATTATGTGTAATTACAAGTAGTTTTACGCTAATGACGTCGTATTTGCAAAGTAACAAGACACTTACTCAACATACACACTACACATGACACTAATACTCATGTTGTGACTGGATGAATGACATAAAGTCCACGCCAAAAAAAATTAAAAAAAAAAACTTTATTTTTTTGTTAATTGTCATTTTTGACATTTTTGACCTGGGGTCATTTCCCCCCCTCTTGGTCATCCGTGTAACAAAAAAAGGTTGGTCATCGGAAGGTTAAAACCGGTAACATTGAGCTGCAAGGTTCCATAAGCTTTATATGGGGATATGCTGCTCACACTGCAAAGTGACTGCGAAACGCAGAATAGACATATTTTATTATGCACGCGTAGATATAATATTTAAAGATTTCTATTAATAGATAAATCAAGTTAGTAAAAAATAAGCCGTTTTTCGACATAATTGAAAAGACGAGGTTTGACAGTTGAAATGTGTAGTATGAGATATTACAAAAAGGCTACCTTCTTGGGATTCATCAATTTTTTAGTGGAACAATTTTTAAATAAACAATCAAAACGTCAAACTTAGTTTTGTGCTCATAACTAAAAACTTGTTTATTTAGAGATTTGACGCCAACAGGTAACTTTTTTAGAACCAGAAGATACATCGAATGAGATACGCTAAATGAAAATCGGTTAATAAACAAAAAAGTTATTGTAAAACGGACGACAAAATCACTGGTTTTGAATATTGTTAATAACAGTTTTACTGTTTATTAAAATATGTTTAAATATACCTAAACTTGAGGGCATTATGGTGTTTGAATGGTGTGCAAAAAATGATCCATAGCTGTTAAATAGTTTTCGCAAAATTGAATTTGTTTATAAATTTTTTTGAAAAACAAGCTAATTTCTGAGGCTGGTCCAGTTAATATGGTTGAATGTATCTCAATAATCCGGGGCTCATTTCCTTCGTTAAGATGTATACTAATAGCCTATCAAAAAAAAGTAAAAAAAAATTACATGTACGTACACAAAATTATTTGTTAATAAATAGCAGTTTTTAAGCTTATAAACAATTACAATAATATCGTAGAAATTAGATCAAATTAAATGACAATAAAAAATACGGAAAGCTGGTTAAAATACACCACTTCTAAAAAAAATTTTAGGTCCTACGACCCTTGGGGTCTGAGATAGCCCCTTTTTTTTTTGAAAAAATCACTGTTACGTTAATTAACAACACTAAGATCTGAAATTAACCAATCTTTTATAAGAAAAGTCGAAAGTTTTTAACAAAGTTATTAGCAAGAAAAAATGTTAAAAATTGTTTAAACGGTAGTGTTATAAACAAAGAGTATTTTGCGTTGCGACTAAAGTAAAAAAAAATAATGGGCGTAGCCGAATGAGAATAAATTCGCGGACTACCATTCGCTAGCGCTAGACCGTTGCAGCAAATTTTTAACATTGACAGTATACCGGATTTGAAGCTTAATATTATATTTATATATTTTGGTAGAAACCTGAATTTTATGAATATTATTATATTGCACATTTATTTAGTAAAATTATATTTTAAATTAATAAATTTAAAAAATAACAATAAAGAGGCCACTTCAAAAAAGGTTTATAGATCCCATTAGCTGCTTTGTTTTAGATAATTTTGCAATGAAAATAAGATAAATGTTATTATTTTAATGTGGTACCATAGATAAAAAAAATGGTAAACTTGGTACAGTAGAACCCGATTGGTAGGTATAGGCCATTTTTTCTTCTCTATTTTGAATCCGTGTGTAGTTCAGGCTGTATCGTCGACCCCGTTAGGTAAATTATTCCGATTCGTATTTTTTGCACAAACTTACTCAAAGAAACTTCCTTATAACAAATCCAGAGGGTACCAAGAGCTACCGCGGCCGGAACTATTTTTTCATTAGTTTTATGTTTACTTATAAAAGTTAGGTGACACACTGTTTAGTTTATAATTTTAATCAACGCAGCATTAAAACATAGGTCCGGAAGAAGTTTTCTGGAAAATTTCAAGTCAAAATATGCAAGAGAAAAAGAGTTACGCGATCTTATAGACGAGTGGTACTCCATAAAAAAAAACGCTCATTTCTCGAGATATCAACCACGGTGTGGTGAATGGCTAATTTTGGTCTTACTTTCTTTTTGTTTTTGATGGTGCTGAAAACGAAAATGAGTTTTATTTTAAATTTTCGATGGGGAAACATTGTCAAAATCGCAATTTTACCCTAAAAATAAAAAAAATGAAATCCACGTTTTTCTTAAGATTAAAAGTTACACCACTTTTTTTCTATAAAACATTTTCTCTGTACTCTAGATTTTAACATAAAATTAATAAAACAGCTAAATTTCAAATTTTGTCACTCAACTTTTGCGATTAAACTTTGCAATTCAAGAATCTGCACTTTTTACTTCAAACAATTTATAACTTTATAGCAAGACAGAAATATTGAAGCAGGTCCCATTGTCTTCAGAAAGGTGAGAAATATATACTATAAAAATTTCAGAAAAAAATATTACAATGGAACAGAGTTGTAGCACTTTAAACGCAAAAAACGTGATTTTTTTTTATTTTTAGGGTAAAGTTGCGATTTTGATAATGTTCCTCTACGTAAAATTCAAAACAATCCTAATTTTCGTTTTCAGCACCATCAAAAATATAAAGTATGACCAAAATTAGTATCGGTATCTCGAGAAATAAGCTTTTTTTGGGGTGTGCCGCTCGTCTATAAAGTCACATAACATTTTTCCTATTGCATATTTTAAATTAAATTTTTTTGGAAAACTTCTTCATGAATTATATTTTATTTCTGTGTTAGTTAAAATTATATACTAAAAAGTTTGTCACTCAACTTTTTTAAGTAAATATTAAACAAACGAAATCTGACGACAAAATTTTTAAAAATTAACAACTTCTCTTTTAATGTGTTTAATCATTTTGGACAAATCTCATTGTTATCTAAATGCTTCAAAGATAACACAGTAAAATTTTCAAAAGGAAATATTTACAGCGACCAAAAATACAGCGAGTTAAAATTGAAAAAATCATCAAAATTGATTTTTCGTATTTTTGCATAAAATTTGATTTTTGAACATGTTCCACTAATTCTAGAAAAAAATAAACTCCATATTCGGATTCAGATACCTCGAAAACATAAGTAATGACGAAAATTTGTCATTCACCTTAAAGTTGATTTTTGTGGTCGGTATAACGTAATTTTAGTGGTTCCTGCCGGTCGCCAACCGCGCCCACTATTCAGTCAGTCGACTACGCCCGCTATTTTTTACTTTAGTCGGAACGCAAAATACTCTTTGTTTATAACACTAGTGTTTAAACAATTTTTAACATTTTTTCTTGCTAAAAACTTTGTTAAAAACTTTGACTTTTCTTATAAAAGATTGGTTAATTTCTGCTCTAAGGGTCGGTTGTTCGAACGCTAATCAACAATGATCATTATCAAATAATTAATTACTGTCAATGTCAACTTTGTTTGGGTTGTTAAAAAGTCTGTGGAGTCTATAATCAATTAATATAACAATAATTATTAACATAATTAATAATAAATCTCATAATTGTAATTAATTATGTTTTCAGCAACCCAAACAAAGTTGACATTGACAGTTTTGGTGACAGTAATTAAATATTTGATAATGATCATTGTTGATTAGCGTTCGAACAACCGGCCCTTAGTGTTGTAAATTAATGTAACAGTGATTTTTTCAAAAAAGGGGCAATCTCAGACCCCAAGGGTCGTAGGACCTAAAAATTTTTTTTAGAAGTTGTGTATTTTAACCAGCTTTCCGTATTTTTTATTGTTATTTAATTTGATGTAATTTCTACGAAATTATTGTAATTGTTTATAAGCTTAAAAACTGCTATTTATTAACAAATAATTTTGTGTACTTATATGTAATTTTTTTTTACTTTTTTTTTTAATAGGCTGTTAGCATACACATTAACGAAGGAAACGAGCCCCAGATTATTGAGATACATTCAACCATATTAACTGGACCAGCCTCAGAAATTAGCTCGTTTTTCAAAAAATTTTATAAACAAATTCAATTTTGCGAAAACTACTTATAAGATATGGACCATTTTTTGCACACCATTCAAACACCATAATGCCCTCAATTTTAGGTATATTAAGACATATTTTAGTAAATAATAAAATTGTTATTAACAATATTCAAAAACAGTGATTTTGTCATCCGTTTTGCAATAACTTTTTTGTTTATTAACCGATTTTCATTTAGCGTATCTCATTCATTGTATCTTATTTTTCTGAAAAAGTTACCTGTGGACGTCAAATTTCTAAATAAACAAGTTTTTAAGTTATGAGCAAAATACTAAGTTTGACGTTTTGATTGTTTATTTAAAAAATGTTCCACTAAAAAATTGATAAATCCCAAGATGGTAGTCTTTTTGTAATATGTCATACTACACATTTCAACTGTCAAACCTCGTCTTTTCCGTTATGTCTAGTAAAAACCTAACTTGATTGGCCTATAATGTTAACTTAAAGAAATACACAATAATATTTTTTATTTAATTTGTATAAGTGGGTTATAAAGCGTTTTTATGGAGCACATTTGTTCGGAACACACTGTAACTGTAATCGAACGAAGGTGATATTTTGGAATAAATTGGTAACATTTATTTGAGAGTTGCGGTGATGACACTTCATATTTGTTTTTATTCTTTACTATAAGTATTTGTTTCTTTATATTTACTGTTTTCAATGCATTTATTTTTATGCATTCTTAAAGTGCATCTCAAACAAACAATAAAAAAAATTCAGAACTCGTCAATTATCGGGGGAAATGAGTTCAATTTTGTTACTTGGGGGTTTTTGGGGTCGCTGAAAACGAATATCACGTCAAAAGTGATCTCCGGAGCACCTGGTGCCCAGGGTACCTACTGTTTACCTCTTCTTGTGGAGTTTTCGACAAATTCATTAAAAATTGGTCAAAAATCATTACCTCAGGGTTTTTGGGGGCGCTAACGACGAATATGACATCGGAAGTGATTTCCGGAGTACCTAATAGTGATGTAACGAATGTCATTTTTTTAACATTCGCGAATACGAATGCGAATATCTGCTACCGACATTCGCGAATGCGGATGCGAATGCGAATGTACAGTTTTTTAATAATTTGTTTCTATTTTTGTAATGTTTCCTAAATTTATAATGAAAGGTTAATCGGTATTTAGTGTAAATCAATCTGAATTTTAATCTTTATCACATAATACCAAATAATAAAATAAAGTGAAAGCTGATAATGTGATTATTAGAGGTTAAGTTACCTTTTCTTAATAAAAAAAAGTTGAGATGTGAATAGATTTTGATTTTATTAACCTCATATTATCTTCAAATTATTTTTTTTCCAATATTCATATTCGCAAAACATTCGCACAAACTTCGCGAATGCGGATGCGAATGCGAATATGCAAAAATATGCGAATATTCGCGAATGCGAATACGAATATTCGTTACATCACTACGTAATGCCCAGGGTACCTACTGTTTACCTCGTCTTGTGAAGTTTTTGGCAAAGAATTTATTAAAAAAATAGGCACAAATAATTACTCGGGGGTTTTTGGGGTAGCTAAGGACGAATATGACATCGGAAACGATCTCCGGAATACCTGGTGCCCAGAGTACCTACTTCTTATGTAGTTTTCGGCAAATTCATTAAAATAATAGCCAAATATCATTACTCGGGGGTTTTTGGGTCGCTGACGACGAATATGACATCGGAAGTGATCTACAGAGCATCTGGTACCCAGGGTACCTACATTAAAACTGTTGGAAAAAGTAGTTATTAATATGTAAACTGTAAGTTTAAGCATAGTTTTAAGTTTATGTACACTATGTCATTGTGTCTGACCGTAGTTAGTTATTTAAAAACTTAAAAAGCACCATTTATGATTTTATTCTATATATTAAAATAAAATCCTAATAGGTTATGTGACCAGTTTATGCTACACTGTGCTACAAAAGTGAAGAAAACAAAGATTGTTGAAAACTCTTCACGTGGTGCGTATATTTTGTGGTGTCTAAGATAGACGTGTGTTTTGCTGCTGTTCTATTGAATTATTTTACTCGACGAAATGTCTGAACAAGAAAAAGTTGAAACTAGAACCATTAATAATGTTTTTGTTAGCCCTGGTGCTCCAAATATCGAAAAATTAGATGGAAGACGAAACTACGAAATCTGGCAGTTTCAAATGAAAATGTTTTTGATAGATTATGGTCTATGGAATTGTATTACTGGAAATGATAAAGATCCAGATAAAGACCAAAGAGCGTTAGCCAAACTAAGTTTATCGGTGAAACCAACTTGCTTAGTTCATCTAAGAAAAGCAACTACCTCGAAAGAAGGTTGGGATAACTTAAAAAAGTCGTATCAAAGTACCGGTTTAACTAGGCAAATGTTTCTACAAAGAAAGTTATATCGTGCAAAGGTTGAAGATTTTTCTTGCATTAGTGATTATATATCTGGAATACTTGATATTGTTCAGGAACTTGCAGAATTAAATATAGTGATTAATGATAGTGAAGTTGGGACATTGATGTTATGTGGACTTCCTGACACTGAAGAACAGGTTGTTAATGGATACTGTGCAACACATTCAGTTATTAAAAGTGAAGAAGTCATAACCTTGTTGAATGATATTACTGATCGTGAGAAGTTGAGAGAAAATGGTGACGATAAAGCTTTGTTTACAAAAAATAATTTTATCAAGAAGAAGCCTATTCTTCAGTCTACTACCGAATTCATCCCCACTTGTCACGGCTGCGGAGTCAAAGGCCATATCCGGCCTAAATGTCCCAAGAGGAATTCCAAAAATTGGAAACCTAATTCCAAACCACCAACTGGTAAGGACCAATCCAAGGAGAATCATGGTGAAACTAATAACCTTTTATTTGCTCATACTGATATGTTTATAAGTTCTCCAAATTGTAAAGATTTTTATCTTGATAGTTGTGCTAGTAGACATGTGTCTAATAATAGAGATTGGATGGTAGATTTTGATCCAAATAAAAATTCTAAATTTTGTACAGCTGATAAGGGCACGTTATTGGCCACCGGAGTTGGAAATATTCCAATTGATTTAGTTAATTCACACAATAATTGTATTAGTTCTGGTACAATAACTAATGTTATGTATGCACCCAATGCAGCTGCAAATTTATTATCAGTAAGTCAATTAGCATCTAAAGGTCATATAATTGTGTTTAGTCAAAAAGGTTTTGATGTGTATGACCAGGACAAAGTTAGTATTAAGGGGAATATAAAATTTACAGGTTCTGAATTTGGGGGAATTTATAAGTTAGACACTATTTCTGATACAGAAAATTCTGAAAATGAGAATTTCCCTAGTACATCTAAAGAAACAGTTAATACTTGTAATAATATTGTTGAAGACAATTTAATGTCTGTTAGTAATAAAAGTAATAATAATGTTTCTCTGTGGCATAAGCGCTTAGGACACTTGTGCACAAACAGTTTGAATTTGTTAACTAGTATGGCTAGTGGTATTGATTACCAAAATACTAAAATGCTTCCTTGTACTACATGTATAGAAGCAAAGCAGACCAGAAAGAGTTTTCCAAAAGGTCAAGCTAGATGTGCTACCTCCAAGCTAGAGTTAGTGCATGGAGACTTAGTAGGTCTCATGCCAGAAAAAAGCTGGGGAGGGGCAAGATTTGTTTTTATGTTGACTGATGATTATACTCGTAAAACTTTTGGATATTTACTTAAGTTTAAGAGTGAAACTTTTTCCAAGTTTCAAGATTTTAAAAGACTCGTTGAAAATCAAACGGGGCTTAAAAAAATGCTTCAGGAGCGATAACGGTTTAGAATTTTGTAATGCTCAGTTTAAGAGCTCTATTTAAGGATTCAGGAATAATACAAGAAACTACAGTTCCATACACTCCTGAACAAAATGGTGTACAGGAGCGTGCCAATCGCACGGTAGTAGCAAAAGCTAGGGCTTTGCTCACTGATTCTGGTTTACCTAAAGCTTATTGGGGAGAAGCAGTGGCTACTGCAATATATTTAAAAAATCGTAGCCCCACTACAGCTGTTAATGGTACTCTTCCTGAAGAATTATGGACTGGTTCCAAGGTTGATTTGAGTCACTTAAGAGTATTTGGATGTAAAGCTTATGCTCATATACCTAAGAATTTTATAGGTAAATTTGTTGTTAAATCTAAACCCATGCTTATGGTAGGGTATTGCGAACATACTAAAAGCTATAGATTAGCTGACCCCAATTGTAGAGAAAAAGTAGAAAAATGCAGAGATGTTGTATTTTTTGAACACGTAATGTATGGAAAGAATTCTGTTTCAACTCAACCTGAGGTTATAATAGAATCAACACCTCGTATTGAGGAATTTAATTAAAATGTTGGTGATGAGTCTGTAATTGATGAATCATTAACTATCACTCATGATTATTCAAATGACACTGAAAATCAGGAGTCAATTGATGATTCAGAAGTAGATTGTACTGATGAATCCACTGGCGGATCCAGGGGGGGTGTCACGGGGTCATGACCCCCCCCCCCATAATTGTAAACCCACGTATCCTAGGGTTGGTAAGACTAAGTGACCTTGCATAAAAGGAAGGTAATTAAATCACCCTCAAGACCCATGACCCCCCCCCAAACAACATTTCTGGATCCGCCACTGGTTACAAAACTATTTGTTTTCTGAACGTCTGCAGTCAACTTACCGTGTACCGGTAGCTTTATAGCCTATTAGAGTGTTTTACGTCTTTGCGATTTTGCGAATACATACTAGGTTTTTAACTTTTGATGTCAAATATCTCTGGTTCCTTAGATGATCGAAGGTCCAAATTTTTACAGTAGTTGTAGATAGATAATATCTAGTCCCGCGTAAAGTTTTATTGAAAAATGTACAAAAACAAGTAAAACAAAAAATTAAATCTAAACTTTTTTGGGTTTTTTTTGTAAGAGTATTTAAAAAAAAATTAAAATAAATGTTTCTTTTACTCTATCTTTACAAAAATCTACGCGGGACTAAACAATACATGTAGTTTCAAAATAAAACAAAAATTAGGTCTCTAAGTGCTTTGGTTACAGAGCTATGTGACATAATGTTAACATTGTCGTTAAATGGGACTTTGGGTGCCCTTAAACTGTAAAGTGAGAACATTAAGAAATTAAACATATTGAATTGAATATAAACAATTGAACTACATGCACATTAAATACATGATATCCAATATATAAAAAATATGACTACAAAAAAAATTCTTTAGTCTCTGATGAACAACAGGTTCGTCATCAGAACTAACTAACTGTTAGGTAACATAATCAGTTAACCAATCAGGTGGATGTCTCTCCCTGAATGGCCTTTTCCTATCCTCCGATTCATCCAGTGGCGGATCCAGAAATGTTGTTTGGGGGGGGTCATGGGTCTTGAGGGTGATTTAATTACCTTCCTTTTATGCAAGGTCACTTAGTCTTACCAACCCTAGGATACGTGGGTTTACAATTATGGGGGGGGGTCATGACCCCGTGACACCCCCCTGGATCCGCCAGTGTTTGTAACCATGGAAATTTTATACTATAATGTGTTATATGTTATATACCATTGGAAAGAGAAGATTTCAGAGAATAATTTTCAATCATAACCCAAAAAACTTAAAAAATTCTATTGTTGGACTTTGGGTGCCCTTAAGGGAGAGTGTTGGAAAAAGTAGTTATTATTAAGGTGATACAGTAGCGATCAACAGGTAGCCAAAACGCGTTCCAAGATTGCGGCTGTAATTTTGAATATTTTTTCGAGATATTTGGTACACGTATTCGTAATATAATAAAGAATGGCGGTACAGAGCCCAATTTGAAAAATATGTGGAATATTAATATGTGGAAATGACTCTGTAATTAAAAACAAAATTAAAAAAACGAGCCTGTACCGCCATTAAGAAGAACAAAAAAATACACTTTCTTCAAATAAACTTTTTTATCCGATGCCTAGATTTTGTGTAATTTTGGAACTGCTAATGAAATAAAAAAATTTAGTAGTTCCAAAATGACACAAAATCTAGGCATCGGATAAAAAGTTTATTTGAAGAAAGTGTATTTTTTTGTTCTTCTTAATGGCGGTACAGGCTCGTTTTTTTAATATCGTATTTAATTACAGAGTAATTTCCACATATTAATATATTTTTCAAATTGGGCTCTGTACCGCCATTCTTTATTATATTACGAATACGTGTGCCAAATATCTCGAAAAAATATTCAAAATTACAGCCGCAATCTTGGAACGCGTTTTGGCTACCTGTTGATCGCTACTATTTCCTCTTAATATGTAAACCGTAAGTTTAAGCATAGTTTTAAGTTTATGTACACTATGTCATTGTGTCTGACAGTAGTTAGTTATTTATATATTAATTTGTCATGTAGAAGTTTTTCATTAAAAACTTAAAAGCACCATTTATGATTTTATTCTATATATTAAAATAAAATCCTAATAAAAACATTAGTCAAAATTCATTACTCAGGCGTTTTTGGGGTCTCTGACGACGAATATGACATCGAAAGTGATCTCCGGAGTACCTGGTGCTCAGGGTACCTACTGTTTATCTCGTGACAAATATTTTTTTAATGAATTTGCCGAAAGCTCCAGAAAACGAGGTAAACAGTAGGTACCCTGGGTACCAGGTACTCCGTAGATCACTTCCGATGTCATATTCGTCGTCAGTGACCCAAAAACCCCCGAGTAATGATATTTGGCTGATTTTTTAATGAATTTGCCGAAAACTCGGCACCAGGTACTCCGGAGATCGCTTCCGATGTCAGATTCGTCGTTAGTGACCCCAAAAACCCCCGAGTAATTATTCGTAACTAATTTTTTAATAATTTTTTTGCCGAAAACCCCACAAGACGAGGTAAACAGTAGGTACCCTGGGCACCAGGTACTCCATCATATTCGTCGTTAGCGGCCCCAAAAAACCCCCAAGTAATGATTTTTGACTAATTTTTAATGAATTTTCCGAGAACTCCACAAGACGAGGTAAACAGTAGGTATCCTGGGTACCAGGTACTTCGGAGATCACTTTTGACGTCATATTCGTTTTCAGCAGCTCCAAAACCTCCGAGTAATAAAATTGAACTCATTTCCGGCGATAATTGACGAGTTCTAAATTTTTTTTATTGTCTGTTTGAGATGCACTTTAGGAATGCATTTTTTGTATGCAATTTTTCAATATTATATGATGGCTCCGGTTCACAAAGTTTACTGGCGCATTCACGAATCGAATGCAAAAATAATTGTTAAGATCCGTCTTGTCCTTTTTTTTTTTCGGAGGTAAGGCGGATTCTAGTGCTTTATTGCTTCTCCTATCTACAAATATGTAAATATAAAAAGTAAATTATACAAATGTAAAAATATAACACACCCAGTAAATTTAACATATATATTAACACAAATTAATAATTTAGAATTAATGCAAATATTTATAGATCATATCGATGGCTCAGTGTGAAAACCTCGTATCTCATTTTTTTTCGAAAATGACATTTTGGTGGTTTTAGTTTGAAAACCTTGTATCTCACGATTTACAACTGTTAGAAAAATTCCAAATACACTAGACTATTTTCTACAGCCGAAAAAAGAAACCACGTATATCAATTGCTCTCTTGATTTAGTGTGAATACCACGTATATTTATAACAAAGAATTTGGTACTTAATTTGGAGTGTTTGTTTGAGAGATTCGACTTGCAGAAATGTTTTTTGTGAACAACAAAAGGTAGTCCGGCATATAGAAACATTTTATGAACCTTAAATCAAAAGATTTGTATTGTATCGACCTAGTATTTGGAGGTGTGCAATAAGCTATGAAAAATGAAAACCTCATAAATAATAATAAACACAACCTCATTTGAGATGAAAAACACGTATATCAAGATATACGAGGTTATCATAGTTACTTGGGCAAAGGCTCTATATACTGTAAGGATATTTACGTGTTTTTCATAGTTAATATTTGTATTTTCAATTTAATAGCAACATTTAACACTTTTAGTTCTGTGCCAATATCAGATATTTGTCTCAATGTGCTCAAATTAAACATACGTAACATAATTTTTGTTTTTAGGTTATATTATGCAGAAAATAAGTTTTTTTCCTCTCCTGTAAAATTGTAATTTAATGAGATACGAGGTTTTCACACTAAGCTATCGATATTACAAATATAAAAATCAAATTGTAAACTAACTAACGTCAAGATAGAAATTAAAATGGATTATAATAAAATATATAAGTAAACCTATGCTTTTACTGAATGTAGTATCCCCACTGACCAGTGGTCAATCCTTATAAATTAAGTAGGATAAAAAATATTAAGTAGATAGGCATAGGAAAATATATTGTAAAATAAATGACCAAAATTTGTGTATCGACCAATGAGCCTTGAAGGGCCCGTAGTAAGAAAAAAAAGTGAAATTTGTTTAAAACAGTTTGCTAGAAACAATCATCTGAATGATCACAAATACGGTCACACGTCATTTTAAAAAGTTTACTCGAGCAAACGGTATGAAAACACATTTGAGAGTGCACATTGGAGAAAAACCTCGCCAGTGTGAAATATGTTGAAATATGTTTTAAGTAATTTGGTCAAGCATTTGAGAGTGCACACTGGAAATAAACCTTTATGTGAAATTTGTGTAAATATATTTATTCATGCAGGTTGTTACGGTTCAAAGGTCTTTTCCTCAAAGTTCTTGTATAATTAACAATGAATATCGAATTTTGATAAAATGTATAACAAGTTGTATAGCTATTAGGCCTATTTAACGTTTAAATAGTATCGGCAATAGTAAATTATCATCATCATCAGTAGCTCGACAACCCTTTTTGGGCCCTGGCTTGTTCTAGGATTTTCCGCCATTCTGTTCTGTTCCTTGCTTTGTTCTTCCAGTGGATAATCTCAAGTGTTTTCAGATCTTGTTCCACTTGCTCCATGTATCTAAGTTTGGGTCTTCCCTTTGACCTTCTCCCTACTGGTGTTTGCTTCATTATGTGTTTTGGTGTTTCGGTCTCCAACATTCGTTCAACATGGCCCATCCAGCGCAGACGTCCGATCTTTATGAATGTTATGACGTCGGGTTCGTTGTATGCTGCGTATAGTTCAAAATTATATCTTCTGCGCCATACGTCATTTTCTTTCACCCCCTTATATATGTGTCTAAGGATTTTTCGTTCAAACGTACCTAATAAGTTCTCATCGCTTTTCGTCAGTGTCCATGTCTCTGATCCATATATAAGGACCGGTTTTATCACGGTTTTGTATATTTTGCATTTGGTTTTTCTCGTGATGTTGTTAGATCTTAGATGTTTAATGAGTCCATTATATGTTTTATTAGCAATATGTATTCTTCTCTTAATTTCTTCGCTGACATTGTTATCTGCGGTAACTAGTGAACCTGATATGTAAAATTTTTTACGCTTTCGATGTTATAGTCTCCTATTGTCAGATTCTGTAGGTTTCTTTGGCCTGTCGATTTGCTGGTCTTCATGTATTTGGTGGCAATAGTAAATACCCACATTTTATTTTGATTGGGCCAAGTCAAGGTTTACGTCAGGTGCGAAATAGATAATTAATTTTAGGTCTTGGTCTTCGTTGATTGCTTTGAGTAAAGTAAAAGCATGTTTTTGTAAACAGATCAGCCTTCGGTCCAAATGTCCGTATATTGTCAAAAATTACATTTTGGATTATTCTAAAGATTACTTCAGTTTTATGGACCATAATATGGACTTAGTTTTCCGATTTCTTGTTGGATGTGGATTGTAGAATCTAATCTCTGCAAAAGCCTTCGTTAGCCGATTTTTTGTATGAAGAAGAAAACCCACGTGTTGCTTCCGCATGGAAGTTCTTCCAGAAGTTCGTATAGAAGTATAGAGGCTGTGAATTATATTGCAAATATTAGTTGGAGACCTTTATCCGCTGCCGCAAGTCGCATGTTAAGCATATTTATTCCGATTGGATGTTTGCCGAAACGCAAAGTAGTGAGATCTTTTTTGGATGCAACTTTTTTTTATTTGGTTCTTTGTAAGAATTTTGATAGTGTACAGACTTCCAATTTTTGGGAACTCAAGGTTAGTGATATTATTTATATCTACTTTTCCGTAGAAAAGACTATTCTTTTGTTTTTTTTTTGAGAGACACTTCAACCCTCCCTGGTTTATCTGTTCCTAAGATAAATAATATTTTATTACTTCTTTAAAGTCATATAAACATAATTATAACAGTTTTATTTTAAAATAATGTAAAGAGCTCTTAGGGACCTACTTATTTGAAACCTCTTGGAGGTGACTTTTGTCAATTGTTTTTCTTTTATTTAAACATTGTAACTGTATAGAATGGAAACACCAAATAGCGATAAAGGTATTTATTGATAGAACCGACACTAGGGTATTTGTACCCCGGGAGAACTGTTGAACACTGACGTTACCGGAACGCGTTTAGTTGAAGACTGATGAAGACTCTCTCTCTAGGCGAGATTTGCCTGCGTGATTTGTATATCTAATCAAGGTAAATAATTCTACTTTCGTCAGCACTTTCGTATCATTTTCAAATTATATTGTTGATAATTGACCAATTTGTATCTAAACTAATAATCCACATGTGTGAATATAACAACAAATAAATTCGTGCGATCTACTGGGTGATATAATTATTCTGTTCAATATCGGATATGAATTCTGAATATTTGTTATTGGACAGTAACTATATATTATATTGCTGTTTAATAAACAATATATTATATTTTGGTAATAAATTTATATGTATTTACTTATTTATTTAATTTATAATTCTCACATGTTTTTGCTGGCGCCCTTTTTTGTTAGATATTCCTAGAATCTACTTTGAATAAATCATTTTAGGCCAGACTAAAATGATTCCTTCCTGTGTTTTCTAACCCACCCCAGAAAAGTCTCAAATCTCTATGGCCTGACTCTTAATTATTGCTGTTTTTTCTTAGTTAGCTATAGTTGTTACAACGAAAGTGTCTTCCTTGGTAACAAGGTGATTTGAAACAATATTTGAGAGTGCGCACTGTGGAAAAGCCTGTGTGAAATTTGTTTTAAGCAATTTGGTCAAAGGTGACCTCAAAATACATTTGAGAGTGCACACTGGAGAAAACCTTATAAGTGTGAAATTTCTTTAATTCAAGCAGCTGATTTGAAAAAATATTTGAGAGTGCACACTGGGAAAAAGCCTTACCAGTGTGAAATATGTTTTAAGCAATTTGGTCAAACAGGTGACCTAAAAATACATTTGAGAGTGCACACTGGAGAAAAACCTTATAAGTGTGAAATTTGTTTAAATACGTTACAACATCGGTATTTGTATTTATGATACTTTCCCTTTACTAAAATTTGTGATTTTTTATATCTAATTGTTTTATTTAAGTCAAGAATAGCCACAGTTATAGGTACCTACCGGCATGATACTATAAATAACGAGATAGTATCTTCCCGTAGCTCAAATACGTCCGAGTTCGCGCATGATGACGTAACTGGAGACCGGAAGTTGAATTTGAATTCTTGTTCAAATTAAATGGGATTTTTCTGTGACGAAATTATTCAATTAGCAACATAAAATTAAACTCCAATGTATTCGAAAAAAATTTAGTGTCGATATCCCTGTCAAAATAACTTACATAAATAAAATATAAAATACACTTAGCTTACAACCGCAAACAATTCAAACTAATCGGACATTACGAATGATTACGAACCATTACGAACTTGCCGGTCTCCAGTTACGTCACGACTTCAGGATGTGCAATATATTATCTTGTTATTTATAGTATCATGCCTACAGGTCACTCTTTATAGTAATAACTTTTCAGTTGCATATTTAAATACATCTACGAAAAAGGTACTACATATTTGATTCATTCATGCCTTACAATGTGAATTTTTAAAGTGGTTAATATAGCAAAACTTTATTATTTATATGCCCATTTCGCCGATTCTAGTTCATATAGGCAACCCAAATTACATGGCACAAAGTAGTGGGTCAGGAGCTAGATTCCGTGCACTGTAGATATCTACAGTCGCTTTCTATCGATGTCAATTGTCGTGAAAATATTTGAATTTTTAGCTTTAATTGAATTATTTTCTAGTTTTGCTAGGTTATACTCTAATTGATGCTGAAGTGACACTTAGTAAAAAAAGAAAATATTTAAATTAAAACTAAAAATTCAAATATTTTCACGACAATTGACATCGATAGAAAGCGACTGTAGATATCTACAGTGCACGGAATCTCAGTGCAGGACTTAGAATCAAGTTTTACATGACGCTAGCCGGAATGGCGTTACGGGTGTTTTTATATCAATGGGCGTTACCTCACAGACATGTGTCTGTCGTTGGTCTTCTTCTTTTACATTCTAAACATAATATATTACACATTCGATATGATAAAAATTGTTATTTTAGGGACGCTGGACTTACGTATTTTACATTTCTTACAAATACTATTCTTATAAATAATAACTCAATCTTCATTCTCTTGAGAATTAACATAATCCCTTTTATGGTCATTTAGATAGGTACTTACTAGTATTTCAAACAAATGCAAATTTCTTTACCAGTTTAGTCCAAATGAATGAACGTTTAGTATACCGGGTGTCTTATAACATTTTTTTCTGAACTCAATCATTTGGCCAAAAAACGAAAATACATTTTGGTATGCAAATTGAAATCTTACAACTATGTATACAAAATGTAAAGATATACATAGTCATAATTCAAAAATAGTTGCCCCATGGGCCTTTAGTATTTACATTAAACCTTGTCTTCCTCCTCAACAAACAAACAAATTCTTGTTTTGTTTGATATTCACACATATAGGGTGGTATAACTATTTTGCAGGTGTCTACTGTCTGACCTAAATTGCTGGTTCCAATAACCTGTCACAAACAGTTCTTGTACAGTGACGTGAGATTAGTTAATTTTATGAAAATAAAAGTTCGCTTATATGGAGAACAATTTTTTTTGGAAACGGTTAACTGTAGAAAAAAATGTTATAGGACTTTTTTGTTCTACATTGTGTATTATATCCATACCTTAAAGGAACGCACTATTTTCGGGGACACCCTGTATATTAATGAGAATTTACCTCTAGCAGGTCAAGAAAGGATTAAGAACTGTCGTCAATAAATACAAAGTACGATTGAGAGCGAAATGTGCCGATCGTAAGTTCCAATACGTGGCATCGATGCTGTCGTTAAGAGGATTAAATTCTAATATTAAAATATATGTACGTGCTGCCATCTATTCAAAGAATTGTTAATTAGTTAGTTTATTTAATTGCCGCATTTTGACTGCGGCGTGCACATACCTCCTTAAACATAGGTATTTAGCATGGTACAATAAACTTTCATGGGGGAATTTATTGTACCATGGGTATTTAGGATGCAATTACAGTAAAACCAATTTGTCTGCAACCGTGAGGAGAAGAGATAACAGACGTTCGTTTATGCACTGCCAGTGACCTTGAGGGAGAGCTGCGACCGACTAAGTAAAATGCATGACTAGGGATCTTCGTAATTTCTAGATTCGCCAAAACAAGTTTTAAAATTTATAATAATATTTTTATATTAATAAAATAATTTTGATTTTTTTTTAAGTTTAATACTCCGTCCATGTATCCAATGGCACTAAAGACCAAGTCGGACCTTTGCCTACTTAAATAAGGTTCTCCAAATATTGTATCTTTAATTTATCTGTAATTATTATTGTTATCTGTAATTTATAGTATCATGTATCGATCTAGAGCTGTTCATTTCCATGAACGAGTTTTTAGGATGTTTTGGCATAATCATTTACTTCGTCCTACATCTTGTCTTTGATCTTTCAACTAGTCTTTTTTCCTTGCATTCTTGCGTGTTCGTATATTTCTTTTTGTTCCAACACAACGAAAAACCGTTATGTAACGATCCGGTTACTATAAAATAATACGTTCCATGGGTTATTTCGTTTATTGCGCAGGAGGGTGATCGTTACATGACGGCTTTTCATTATGTTGGAACAAACCACGGGAACAAACAGTAAAAGTGGTCTATTATCGGACTACCTCCAACGTTGCCAATTTTCTCAGTCCACACTTCACATGTTAGCTTTAGGCAGGCTTTAGGTGGCTGTGCCACGATTATGCCCATGATCATAAGACGTTTGACAGCTGACAGGTGTTTGGCAAAGGGGAAAGGGAAAAGACAAGTGAATGGTGAATGAGGAAAAATTCAACAAATAGCTTTTTTGGTTTTATGCAGTTTTATGTGTTAAATAATTTTAGATCAACAAAACCGAAGTTAAACAAATGGAAGTCGAAGTAAAACAAGAAGTTGCTGATGAGACGTCTCAAGCGGAAATATATTATAATGCTGTTTTTGGTCCTTTTGATGTTTGTAAAAGTGAAATTAAAGAAGAACCACTAACAGAAAGTACAGCCCATACATTCGAATATGTCGATTTAAAGAACATTCCCATAAAGACCGAATTAGAACAAGAGGAACATAAACTTATTTCATTTAAAGAAACACAAACAAATCCACATGGTAAGTAAACCACAAAAGTACTATGTAGTAAGTATATTATTTATGGGTTGAAGTTTTATGAACCTGAAGTGTATAATACCAATGCATTCTGCTTCATTTTCATGAAAGCATTATGTTAGTACGTACTCAACTTTCATTTTTATGTATTTTATATTACATTGGGTCGGGGCGGACTAAAGCACATAAGTCAAAATTTGGTTTTCTGCATAAATGAGCGCATTTCAGTACAACTCATTAAATGACCAAGAAGCACATTGAAAATTGTACCTTTTTAAGGGAAGCTAAAGTCCAAAAATTGTATTTTTTAAGTTTTTTGGGTTATGATTGAAAATTATTCTCTGAAATCTTCTCTTTCCAACGATATATAATACATTATAGTATAAAATATTCATGATTACAAAATTATTTGATTTTTGGACATCTACACTCAATTAACGTATACCGGTAGCTTTATTGCCTATTAAGAGTGTTTTATGCTTTTGCGATTTCCTGAATACTAGGTTTTTAACTCTTTATGTGAAATATCTCTGGATCCTTAGATGATAAAAGGTCCAAATTTTTACAGTAGTTGTAGATAGATAATATTATCAAGTTCCATATAAAGTTTTATTGAAAAATGTACAAAAACAAGTAAAATAAAAAATGAAATCTAAAGTTTTTTAGGTTTTTTTGTAAGAGTATTTTAAAAAAATTTAAAATAAATGTTTCTTTCACTTTACTTTTACAAAAATTTATGTGGGACTAAACAATAGATCTAGTTTCACAATAAAAAAAATTAGCTCTCTAAGTGCTTTGGTTACAGAGTTATGCGACATAGTGTTAAGAATGTCGTTAAATGGGACTTCGGGCGCCCTTAACACATTCATGGACACAATTGCATATGAAGTCATTTACTCCATAAGAAGATGGTTGCATGTGGTTACATGTGAAAAGTATCCGTGAATGTGTTAACATACATTTACATTACTGTTTTGATAGCCACTAAATCACTTGAGAGCAAACAGTAGCGATCAACAGGTAGCAACAAACGCGTTCCAAGATTGCGGCTCTAATTTTGAATATTTTTTCGAGATATTTGGCACACATATTCATAATATAATAAAGAATGGAGGTACAGAGCCCAATTTCAGAAGTATGTGGAAATTACTGTATCACTAAATAAAATATTGAAAAAAGGAGCCTGTACTGCCATTAAGAAAGACAAATACACTTTCTTCAAATAAACTTTTTTATCCCGTGCCTAGATTTTGTGTCACATTGGAACTACTAAAAATCGATTTTTTTATAACAAGAAATCGAACGTCACCGACTTGGCAACATTTCGCGCCTATGTGTATAAAAATTATTGTTTTTGATAGTATAAACGTCACTGTCAGTGTCGAATTACCGACGCACTGTTGCCTCACTTTTGAAAGTTCGCAGAACTTTCTCAGTCTTGGACCGCATTTGTTGCTACCTGTTGATCGCTACTGTGTGCTCTTAACTTGACTTATGTCATAAGGTACCACAACTAGAAATGGCGTCAGTATATGACTTATGTTATAATGTAGGATGTGTATTACTTTTTCATTAGACAACTATTATTACAACTACTAATAAACTCAGACATTCAGCCCTCTGATGAATCACTCACGTTACATATAACATAAGGTTATCCTGTGGTTAAGTTATAATCCTCAAATTGGTGTAATGTATCATATTTAACTTAACTAGTTGCATTGTTTCCTGACAGTTCTTGAGTTATCTGATATATCAACTGTCACTTTATCACGCGACGTTAAACCTCAAGTTATGAGATAACTTTCTAGTTATGTAAGGATGTGGGATGTGTAAAGGTTCATCTTTTGACTTGTGTTTAGATAGAAATCAAGTGAATATTCAACGAAGAATGCTTCTTCAGGCTGTCCTAGGATTTTGTGCTGCATGTTATTAATTTAATATCAAATATGACGCAGTACAAAATTAACTATAAAAAAAATAGACCTCAAGTAACAATTAAAAGCCTGTAGGTAATAATAAGATTAAAACAGGTTCAGAACAACAAGGTTGTTTACTGAAGGCCGTCTAGAGAACACACGTTTTTGTTGTTAACATGTTTTTTGCGGTTTTTAGTTGAGAAAAACACCCAATTATTGGCTGAAATTCATATCTCTAGATTAGTCTAGATGCATAAAAATCGGCAGTTTGTTTTTAATGTATTAGTAAAAATTCCCAAATCTTTACAAATGCTTGGTTTTATAAAAAGATGCACTAGAGACTTTCAGAATTTAATTAAAATTAATTAAACTTTAATTAACATTAATTAAATTTAATTAAAAACATTAATTGAATTAATTACTCTGCGATTCAATAATATTTTCCGGTGTGCATCGCTTTACGATTTCACAGACAAAAAAAGAAATTGAGAATAAAAGTTGACAATAATTTACATGTTTTCCTCAAAACTGCTTTTTTCAAAGGCTGTAGATATTGTAACTCAAAAACTAATATTGACTAACCCACCTGGAATTTTGTATATATTTTCTTTAGACATTCCTTGAGGTAACGTTGTCGAGATATTTTTTGTTTTATGCTTATTTTTTGTTTAACAATATGTTGATTTTCATCATTGTTTTGCAAAAAAATTAGTTATTTTGACTTTTGAGTGATACCAAAAAGTCAAAAGTGAATAAAACTAAAAAACTTGACAGCGTTACCTTGAGAAACTCATGAATTATTAACTATTTTTGAATTTTTTGTTTACAATGACGAATTTTTTTCCACCACAAAATTCATTGTTTTTTGAAGTGTCTTTAAAAATTTGCCACCATTGGCTTATTTTTCCTTTATTTTTTTTTAATGATCTATGACAGCGGTGCTCAAAGGGTCGATCGCGATCGACCGGTCGATTGCCAAAGTTTTTGAAGTCGATCGCGGAGCTGTAAGCAGTTCATAGCAAGTTTGAAAGATGCTTCGCTGATTTTAAAAAACTGACAGATATTGTAACATTCATGTCTAATCCATTTTCTTGTGAATACTTGGAAAAATTTGTCACTGAAATATCCATTACTTTCAATACGGAGATCATTTCTGTCCAAAATGAGATACTGAAAATAATTTCGTATATATACCTTAAGTCTAGAGCGACCAATATGATATTTTGATCTTTTATAATGTCTGACAAATATTCATCTTTGAGGCAAGTATATCTGCAGCTCACAGCATTCTTTGCATCAACGTACTTGTGCGAGTCTGTATTTTCCCAAATAAAGGTAGTGAAATTAAAGTATCATAATCGACTGACCAGTAGAAGGTACAGTCAAGGCCAGCAAAATTAAATGAACTATAGCTAGGGTTACCATAATTTATTAAGGCCAAATCCGGACAGGGGTAATCCAAGGAAAAAAACATATCCTTGCCCTTGCCTTTTGACACCCCCAAAGTTAGTATTGGTATCATCAGAACAAAGGCAAACTACTTTTGAATCAATAGAGTACTTTTTAATACATTTTAAAACATGTTCTACTAAAAGATCATATGTTTCACCCGGAAGTTCATCAAAAAATAAAAGTTTCATGTTGACACCTTCATTTTGCTTAAAATAACGAACACATACCGGAGTCAGTTTGATTTCATTTCTGTTTGAACTATCATTTGTAACCGTAATGAAATTTGTATCTTTGAGATCTTTGATTAATTTGTTAAATATGTTTTTTAAGTAATTTGTTTAGTAAAGAAAAAATCCGGACATTTCTCATATCCAGACACCAATCCGGACATTTCTTTCAAATCTGGACTGTCCGGACGAAATCCGGACGTGTGGTAACCCTAACTGTAGCCCACTCCTCAACACAAATAGTTGCATATGCAGATAATATAGTTCTTTTAGCAGTAACAATCCAGGGCAAGGAAGCACGGAAAAGAGGTCCAAAAATTAACGAAGGAAAAACAAAATATCTATTTTGCTCTAGAACAGAAGATAACAGGATGAGATAAATCAAAATAGAAAACTGCACTTTTAAAAGAATTCAATAATTCAAATATTTGGGAGTATGTAGTAGTAAATGGCCAAAATTAGAGAAGTGAAGAAGTAACGGAGCGAATACTAGAAGGTAACAAAACATACTAGAGATATCGTAGGCTAATGAAGGACAATAACTTATCCAGAAATACAAAACTGAAAATATACAGAGTTGCAATCAGACCAGTAGTTACGTATGCAGCTGAGACAATGTGCCTCGCGGAAACAGATGAAGAAAAATTGAGAATATTCAAAAGGAAAATCCTCAGACGGATTATGAGCCCGATAAGAATGGACAACAGAGAAATGAGTAAAAGAATGAACCATGAACTAAGAGACATAATGAAGGAAGAAGATATAGTTACATTTATTAATGAGATGAAGAGACTGAGATGGCCGGGACACATAAAGAGAAGGAAAAACGATCTACTGATTAAGAAGATCACCAGATGGAAACCAGAAACTGAAAGACCAAGGGGAAAACCCAGAGAGAGATGGGAGGACCAGGTAATGAGAGATATCAAAATTCTGGAAGTGAGAAACTGGAGGGAACTATGCACATATCAAAATGAATGGAAGAAAATTGCAACGAAAGCCAAGTCATACAACAAACTCTGAAAAAACACAAGTGGAATGCGGAGTGATTCACCGCAATAAGCGATTCTGAGCTCTTAGTAAGAACGGCAAATATTCCATCCGGAATGAAAAGCCCTGATGATGAATCGGCTGACGAACATCTCTCATCATGCTTACATTTGGTCCTCGTTAATTGCGTACCATCATATGAAAAAAAATTGTGGAGGATATGCAGTGCCATGCATCAACATTCAAATAAAACTGTCTGTAATTACAACTTTTTATCAAACTGAAACGTGCAATAAAGCTTTTTATTTTCAAAATTGCTTTTTTTTTACTGGCAGTCGATCGCTGGATGCTTGCAGTTTATGTGGTAGATCCCACGCAGTGTAAGTCTGAGCACCACTGATCTATGAGTTGTACTGATTATGCTTGTTTAATTTAAAAATAAAATAATTCTACCATACTCTCACAAATAATTCACAATAATGTGTTTGAAATGTTGACTTCCAACCCTAGCCCCCGTCATGGATATGATAAGATTTTGATAGGCAACCCATGCAAGTAATATTTGTCTATGTATTAAGTTTAATAAAAAAAAATGTTTCAGCCAGAAAGTCGATGGGTGAAGGTTGACCTCGATTCGGATCTTAGACTAAGTTTAATACATAGTCGAAAATCTCTATAAAAATTTTTATTTCCTGAACTATAGGTCATGTTTTCTATATTTACGACTGTGTTTTATTGTAATAGGGAACTTGCATAAAATTTTAAATTCGAAAAAAAATGTTATAAATCACAACAGAACATAATTTAAAACGTATCAAAGATAAAAAAGTTGTTTTTGCGTTCCGTTTGGCCCCTAAAGACGATTATAAATTCAAATTATAGCAGCTAGCCCAAAACGCGTCGTGACGTCATCGGGCTATATGTTTACATTCTGCACCAACAAAGTAAACACAATTGTATAACAATATACAATTTATAGGTATGTACCTATTATAGGTACCTACTCTATTTTGGATAAAAAAACTTTTGGATCTCCGATTTGTCTCAAAATGGCTGTATAGTATCTGCGGAATGTAAAAATCAGACATTTAAGGTCGAATTGTCTTCTTCTTCTTTTTGCTCAAATTGTTATTTTAGGAAGTCTACTGTAACAAGGGAAAAACAGGCAGATTTTCCGAATTTTTTTTCTTACAAAATATGACTCATACATTAAATTAAATTAAACCGTCAGCTTTATTATACAGGGTGTCCCGAAAATATTGGTCATAAATTATACCACATATTCTGGAGTCAAAAATAGTTCGATTGAACCTAACTTACCTTAGTACAAATATGCCCAAAAAAAAGTTATAGCCCTTTGAAGTTACAAAATGAAAATCGATTTTTTTCAATATATCGAAAACTTATAAAGATTTTTTATCGAAAATGGACATGTATCATTCTTATGGCAGGATCATCTTAAAACAAAATATAGTAGGATTTATCCACCTCATAAAAATTTTATGGGGGTTTTGATCCCTTAAACCCCCCCCCCCCCCCCAAACTTTTGTGGACGTTCCAATTGATTCATTATTGTGGTACCATTAGTTAAATACAACGTTTTTAAGACTCTTTTGCCTCTTAGTATTTTTTCGATAAGGCAATTTTTATCGAGATGTGGCTTCTTTTTTAATATATTTACATAAAAATTCTATGGGGGTTTTGTTCCTTTAAACCCCCCAAATGTTCAGTGTTTTAAACGCAGTGTTTTTAAAACTTTTTTGCCTCTTAGTCTTTTTTTGATAAGTCACCTTTCATCGAGATGTGGCTTCTTCTTCAAAATATACCTAAAAATGTAAATTATAAATAAATTTTCAGATTATTAACAGGTATATCATTTTTTTTAAGCTCCATTTAATTTACAATCTGTTATCACTTGTAACAATAAGTAAATTTTATGACAATTATTAGAAGAACAAATGACATGTAGGAATTCTCTCCAGTGAGAGACTTCCTTTAAAATATAATTAACAAACAAAGTTAATAATGTAGTGGTAAATGTTAATTAATTTTATTTAAATCTGTTTAATAAGTCTGTAGGCTTAAAACGCTTTAGTCGATGCACTTCATCGTTGTCATTAAACAGTTCGCGCACTAAGTGATTAGAGTGAGCACTAGTTTTGTTTTTGTATTTTTCACTGTACTTTGTGACTTCAGTTTTTACGGATTGAACTTGTAGGTCTTTTTCTATTATGTTGTTCGAAACATACCACGGAGCATTGACTATAATTCGAAGAACTTTGTTCTGGAATCTTTGTAGGATTTCTAGGTTTGAATTGCTAGCAGAACCCCATAATTGAATTCCATACGTCCATATTGGCTTCAGTACGGCTTTATATATTAAGAGCTTATTTGTGAGATTTAATTGTGATTTTCTGCCAATAAGCCAGTAAAGTTGTCTTAGTTTGAGACCCAATTGTTTTCGTTTTGTAAATATATGTGTTCTCCATGTTAATCTTCTGTCAAGATGTAAACCTAAATATTTGACTTCATTTCTCTGAGTAATCATTTGATTATTTAATAACACTGCTGGACATATACCTCTTCTTAGTGTAAAGGTAACATGGGTTGATTTGGTCTCATTAACTCGAATTTTCCATTTTTTTAACCATGCTTGGATATTATTAAGGCTGGCTTGTAAGTTTCTTGAGGCAGTTACTGGATCATGATGTGAGGCGAGTATTGCAGTGTCATCTGCGAAGGTTGCTGTTATTGTAGTTCTTGAAATTGGTAGATCTGCAGTAAAAAACTGGTACAGCATTGGTCCTAACACGCTACCTTGCGGTACTCCTGATTTTATTTGGTGTAATTCTGAATATTCTGAATGGTATTTAACTGAAAAGAATCTGTCAGATAAGTAAGAATTTAGAAGTTCATAATACGGATGAGGCAATAGGTTTTTTAGTTTATAGAGTAGACCTTTGTGCCAGACTTTATCGAACGCTTGGTTTATGTCAAGAAACGCTGCTGAGCAATATCGCTTATTTTCAAAGTCGTTGCTGATATGTTTTACTAGTCTATGGACTTGCTCTATGGTTCCATGTTCTTGTCTAAACCCAAACTGATGTTCTGGTATGAGATTTTGCTATCTAGTATTGGCTTGATGCTTTTCATTATTAATTTTTCCAGCACTTTGGAAAGCACAGGCAGTAAACTTATTGGCCTATATGATGTTAATTCCTCTAGTTTTTTTCCTGGTTTTGGGATCATAATTATAACTGCCATTTTCAGTTGTTGCGGAAAATAATTTAATCTTATTATTGCATTAAAAATTTGTAATATTGCCGTTATTCCTTTCTTTGTTAATTTTTGTAGTATCCTACCGTTATCAGATCATAACCAGGAGCTTTTTTAGGATTAATTTCTTTCATTATTACATCCTTAACTTCATTGTACTTAAATTTCGGTATGGGCAGCTCCATTTGGTAAGGTTCATTTAGTACTCTATTTATTTCCTCCAATTCTTCAGGTGTTGATTCCAAGCTGTTTGGTTGAAAGACTTGTGAGAGATAGCCACCAAAGGCATCTGCCTTCTCTATGTTATTTCTTGCCCATTTGCCATTGCTTTTTCTTACTGGTGGTATTGGTGTCTGAGGACTTTTTAGTTTCCTTGTGGCTTTCCATAGTGAGTAGTCGGAGGTATATCATAGGCCCTTAACCATATAGAAATATGTGGTGGATTCAAAAAATATTCAAAATATCTCAATAAACACTGGCTTATCGAAAAAGAACTAAGAGGCAAAAAGTTTTAAAAACATTGTGTTTAACTAATGGTGCCACAATAATAATTTAATTGGAACGTATACAAAAGTTTGGGGGGGTTTAAGGGAGCAAAACCCCCATAAAATTTTTATGGGGTACACAAATCTTAGTTTAATTTTTATTTAAGATGCTGCTGCCGTAAGAATGCCACATGTCCATTTTCAATGAAAAATCTCTACGAGTTTTCGATATATGAAAAAAAATTGATTTTCATTTTGTAACTTCAAAGGGCTGTAACTTTTTTTGTGTGCACTATTGTATATAGGTAAGTGAGGTTCAATCAACCTATTTTTGACCCCAGAATCTGTGGTATAATTTATGACCAATCTTTTCGGGACATCCTGTATATTCAAGTATTTGTGAAAAAAATTTCTAGTTGAAATATTCAAAATTGCTGTCGTGGCACTCCTTCAAGCGCAGGTCTGTTTTTTTTAGGTGCCCAAACGGTGTACATGAAATCTCACGTCTGGGTGATCTGAAACAAAAAACAAAATATGGTTATCATCTACATAATATTGACTCGTCTGACGGAGGATTTTGTCGATTAAAAATGTTGACGCCGAAAAAAAATTCTTGTACTTTTTTTCTATTTTTTTGCCAAAAAATTTTATGTTATTATTGTATATAACAATTAAACAAAAAACGATATTAAAAAAATTCTCCGTCAGACGAGAGTCAATACAATGTAGATGATAACCATATTTTGTTTTTTGTTTCAGATCACCCAGACGTGAGATTTCATGTACACCGTTTGGGCACCTAAAAAAACGGACCTGCGCTTGAAGGAGTGCCACGACGGCAATTTTGAATATTTCGACTTGAAATTTTTTTTACAAATACTTGAATATATAATAAAGATAGCGGCTTAAATTAATTTAATGCCTGAGCCATATTTTGTTAGAAAAAAGAATCCGGAAAATCGGCCTGTTTTTTTCCTTGTCACAGTAGACTTCCCCCTTAAGCGATTTTACAGTGATTTGGTATTTTTTATTTAAACAAATTTGTGTTTTACATCGTAAAGTATCAATGAAAAAATAATATTTTAATAGAAGGGACTCAAAAATGTCCTTATATGGGATTAGTGATGTAAGAAGAAAATATTCTCTAGAACGAGAATATTCTTGGCTAGAAAATTCTCGGCGAGAATTTTCTATATTTACAAAAACCGAAATAAAAATAAAAACTAGATATGGGTCAAATTATTATAATTTAAAAAAGATGTACAGTAGAGCGTCGAATGTCCGAACTAATTGGGGGACAGGAGTGTTCCGAAAATCGATATTATCGGATAATCGAACTGTATTGATATAGCAATACTATTTATCCTTAGACGAATGAAAGCCTTATTTACATAAATCTTTACATACATACATACATGTGCATATATCTTTAGTGACAAATAGGATAGAAATTAAGCAGAAAAGTGTTGAATTTGCAACAAAATGAAGATTTTTTAAGCATTAAAACATCTTCAATTTTCTTCTGCCGAAGCAATCCTACCCGTTTACGAGCGACTGCGTTAGTCTTTTTTAACCATGTGTCTGGCAAAGTATTTCAGAATACAGTAGACGCCCTCTTAACCGACCGACCCTACTCCTTTTTGGATGTTGTTCTGAAGCTATTTTTTTGGATGATACTATTTTTAGATTAGAGGTCATACAAGTTTCATAATTTGTCTTGTGAGTGATATTGTTAATTACATATGTATATACACATCGACGTTCGTTTCACTTTATGTTTTGACTTAATTTGTTTGAAAATGAATCGTGACCCATGGGAAAAGTTATAGCGGACGGACTATATTTATGTACATACTACTTTTTTGTTTATAGATCATAAAATATATATATTTTTAATAGAGTTACATATGTAATGTTTTACTGAGGGTGGTTTTAAAGATTTTCGGTTTAACCGACTTTTTGATTATCCGACCTATGGACAGGTCCCGTCATGGTCGGTTAAGAGGGCGTCTACTGTATATTAAAAATATGAAATTTAATTTTCGATGTCAGTTTGGCATCACAAACTATACCTATATGAAACAAAGCTAAAACTTCCTGGGATCTAGGTAGGAGCAATAGGTTCTCCCCGGGATCTTTTTTGAGTAAACCGCTTATATAGGGTGAGGCAGATAACTAGCCTATTAGAAATATCTCGAGAACTAAAGGTAACAGAATCATGAAAATTGGAATAAAGGGGTTTTGAGGAATGATCTATTAAATGAAAATATTTTCATCTCTTTGCAACTTCCGGTTATACCGGAAGTTGCTTATAACTTGGTTTTTTAAATGGGACACCCTGTATATTTCTACATTTTTGGATTCTCCTCAATATCTTCTTTCTTAAAATATGAGATGTTGTAATACTATACAGGGTATTTTAAAAGATATTTACGTTTTTTTATTAATTTCGTAGCAACATTCACACCCTGTAGAATTGTAATAGTTTGACTTTAAAAACTCTGCTTACGTTCAAGTGATTTCTAATATAGTCTATTATTGTTAAGAATCATTAGTATAGCTTATTTTGAAATTTCAGTATACAGGGTTGGTCGAATCTCGGAATGAATATTTTCTGAGTTTTCTTAAATAGAACACCCTGTATTTTAGTATTGTAATCAAATGGTATTTCATAGTACTTTTTTATTTTATAAGTATTCCCTATACCTAACTACTTTAATTTGTGAGTTATTGGTGATTAAAGCTAAACATTAATTGCAACAAAAAATACGTAAAATTTTATTAGGTTGGCCGTGAAAATATTCAATTACAAATAATTTTTCAGAAATAAATACATATTAATCCAGACTGATCCTTAAAATTACCAATAATGGTTTAACTATCAAAATACCTACGTAATTAAGATTGTTGGTGCGACTAACAATTAAGCACAAATTAAAGCAGTTAGGTATAGGGAATGCTTAAGAAATAAAAAGTACCATAAAATATCATTTCATTACAATACTAAAATACAGGGTGTTCCATTTAGGAAAACTCAGAAAATACTCATTCCGAGTTTCGACCAACCCTGTATACTAAAATTAAAAATTTAGCTATACTAATGATTCTTAACAATAGTAGACTATATTAAAAATCATTTGAACGTAAGTAGAGTGTTAGTTGTCAAACTACTACAATTCTACAGGGTGTGGACATTGCTACGAAATTAATAAAAAAGCGTAATTATCTTTTAAAATACCCTGTATAACATTACAAATCCTCATATTTTAAGAAAGAAGACATCGAAGAGAATCCAAAAATGTAAAAATATACAGGGTGTCCCATTTAAAAAAACGAACTTATAATCAACTTCCGGTATAACCGGAAGTTGCAAAGAGATGAAAATATTTTCATTTAATAGATCATCCTTCAAAACCACTGTGTTCCAATTTTCATGATTCTGTTGCCTTTAGTTCTCGAGATATTTCTAACAGGCCAGTTATCTGTCTCACCCTGTATACAGCATCATCTAAATCCGTGTTTAAGGTAAGTTTTATCGTATTACGATTTGTGGATCTATCAAAAGAATTAAGCCGGAACATAAAGTTATGTAAGTCTGTCTTTTGTTTTTTTATCGGTCTTACCAGCCTATCAACTTTGTATTCATAAATTGGTTGCAGATTCACCTCCCTCTAACCGTTTGTTAGTCTCATGTTTATTTTACCTAGAAAGGACAATACGCTTACATTTAGGCATTTTCAATCAAGTTTTTACACGACAAGTCGGGAGTTCGGATAAGCGGTCGTGCGGTTGATCGACGTTCGGATAATCGACGCTCTACTGAATTTATATTGTTTTTGCCAATTCACCTAGATTATTTTTTGCATCCCAAACATTATTGTTCTTGACGGCCAAACACCTACTTGCTGCTCCGCTCATGAAATGCCTTTTCGCTTTGGCCGGCCGGGGAATCACGCGATTTTAGATAAAATCCCTAAAAGTCGAAGTAGCCGGAGCTGGGGAATCCCATGAACCACTAGCTAGGGTGTTTACAGTGTCAGTAGGTATTTATTTTTTTGGTGCTACATTAACCGTATTAACGTGCAAATATTTAGAATGGTGTTCATTTAAGAAGAGAGGAACAAGTTGAGATAACTGAGTTTATAGATAATTTTAGCATCTTTAAAATATGGTGATGAGTGATGACTCAGCTGAAATTATGGCAGATTTGTCACTTTATTGATCTAAGGAGGAATTTTTTTGGAAAACCATACATTGTAAAATCAGTTGAAAAACTAGACCCAATCAAATCATATGATGAACAGGTACATGTTTCGGAACAAAATTAACCAAAATAGCAGTTGATATATTATTATTAAATATGCCTTCATCCAGTGCAGCAACTAAAAGAAGTTTCAGTTCTTATGGTTTTATCCACTCCTCTAAAAGAAACCGGCTTACTGCTGAACAGGCTGGTAAGGAAACTTTTATTGCTCACAATTTAAAATTGTTAGATGTAGACCAAGCCATGACTGAGCTGGCGTCTCGTGAAAATCAAAATCCCACAACTTCTCATCAGTACATTAAACTGCAGAATGTAGATGACCAGGATGAGCAGATTCTGAATCTGAGGCTAATCTTTTTCAGATTAGATCACCACATCCATTATTTGCTGTTAAGGAGAAAATTTAATTTTTTTGTGTTTTCTCTTGTTTTTGTATTTATAAAGAGCACTGTTGTTTCGTCTCATATAATTTCATGTTTCTTAATACCCCATTTCATCTTTAACAATATCCCTAAGCGCGTCATAGGTTTCATTCTCAGAAAATTCTCCATATCGAGAATATTCTCGAGAATATTTTCCGATTTTTCATTCTCGAGAATTTTCCTACACTATATGGGATTATAACAAGCTATTTTGATTCAAAACAAGTTTTTGATAAAATTTTAGTGTAGAAAACGTTAAAATACCGTTTTTTACATTTTCCTCCATTCCCAAAATACGTCATAATCGATTTGGCTGAAAATTTGCCCAAATATAGCCAAAACATAGGACAAGTGGTTAAAAGAATTAATAATTTTACAATACAAAAAAAGTTACATGCAATATCATAGTCAAAAATATAGGCGTCTACTGTAAGTACAATTAACTCGGAAAATATCGACCTCACGACGAAAATTGTTAAAAATAAATTGTAATAATTGTAAATAAGATTTATTTAGACCAATTTGAGTTCCTACCGTTTTTGTCGAAAAGTTAAAAATGCGGTTCTTTGAGCAAAACGGTTCTCCTTTAAAATCAAGATGGCGGCTAACGTAACGGAGGAATTCATTCGCGATTTTAAATTTAGACTACTATATACCGTCCTAAAGATTAGAAAAATAAAATTTTGGGTAGCTTGGTATGCAAGGTCAAATGCTATCCCGACTGGACTAATATATAGTCCGTCCGCTATAACTTTTCCCATGCGGCACGATTCATTTTTAATCAAATTAAGTCAAAACATAAATTGAAACGAACGTCGATGTGTATATACATTTTGTATACTGTATACTATATACTACACACATCGGCGTACGTTTCACTTTCTGTTTTGACTTAATTTGATTGAAAATGAATCGTACCGCATGGGAAAAGTTATAGCGGACGGACTACTTTTGAGTCTGATATTATTGCATGTAACTTTTTTTGTATTGTAAAATTATTCAAATCCTTTTAACCACTTAAAGTTCTATGTTTTGCTATCTGTGGGCAAATTTTCAGCCAAATCGAATATGATGTATTTTGGGAATGGAGGAACATGTAAAAAACGGTATTTTAACGTTTGCCACACTAAAATTTGATCGAGAACTTGTTTTGAGTTAAAATAACTTGTTATAATGACGTTTTTGAGTCCTTCTGTTAAAATATTATTTTTTCCATTGATACTTTACGATAGAAAATCAAATTTCAAATTTGTTTTTTTAAATAAACACCAAATCACTGTAAAATCGCATAAAATAACATTTTGAGAAAAAAGAAGAAGACTTTTTGACCTTAAATCTCTTCTTTTTACGTCCCGCAGAAGCTGTACACCAAGTTTAAAATCGGAGAACCAAAATTTTTTTCCTGTGTGGTTTGACATGGAATGTACCATAAGTTTAAATTAGACATTATCAACGTCAGTAGAAAATACAGTTATGGGACGTCACAAATGTGTGTGATCGTTTGAACTATTTTGAATACTTTTACAAAATGGCACTAAACAACACTTATAGTGTTTCCTTTTATTTTCCATAGTAAACCTTCTTTCCTTTCCTTCAAAAACTGTATTAAACTCCAAACTCAACAAACTGGTATATATTATTACAATGACATACAATTAATGTCATTAAAATATAAATATTTTTCCCTTATTCCGCGACGATGAGCTGGCTAAATACCCAAGTAGGTGGAGGCCAATAAACTAAAGAAGAAGAATATAAATATAACCATACACATAAATAAAGTATAACTATGTGACGTCACGGGTCGTTTGAGCTATTTTAAATACACAGAAGATTTTAAATTTGTACTTCTAAGTTATTATGAGTTTTTTAAGTGTAAACTTTTGAAAATCTCATTTGTAAACAAAACTGAACTTTATTATACCCCAGTTAATAGGTAAAAAAACATGAAAAAATGTTAAGCAGGGTTTTGAAGGTGCTAAACGGTAGATGAGTGATAACTGATGATAATTCCGTGAAGACGTACAGCTAATTTTTCTTCTTCTTTTTTTTTTAAACAGTTACAAAGAATGAAAAACTCAGTTTTTTGACGATAAAACGTATTTGTTCATTTTAGAGAAAACTGTTTCAAATAAATATTGTAGACCTTAAAAAGTTCTTTAATTTGGTGGGACACATATTGCAATATATAAACAATTGACGGATATAATTGCAAAAAACCCTCATTTTTGCACTACTTTATAAATATTAATAACTTTACTCTTTGCATAATGATATATAATTTAACTACTTTAAATTATGCTATTTAATGGGCTATTTAAGTGTGCCAAATTTCAACCAGATCGACCAAATAGTTTATAAGTTATTCAATTTGTTTATCCAAGAGAGCAATTGTTTATACAACTGTTCTTGCCCTAACAGTGACTCTAGAGATATTTAGCAAATATTTAGTTATTCGAGACTCTATTTTTAAGATATATTAAAAAAATTTAACATTTTATTAAAATTGTTATTAAAAAAACCGTTTGAAAAAGGCCCTACTTTTTAGGTTATAAACAATTAGAATAACTTTGACAGTTTTTATGTCACACGCTTGCATGTAGGCTCACTGAAAAGCTGATGAAAAAATACATATTAAAAAAGAAAAAATAATTTTATATGAGTAATAGGAATCAAGTTAGTATTTTTTTAATAAATCAATTTTATAAACATTATTTATAAACATTAAGAGCTGAAAATTGAACATACTTTATTTATGGGAATCTATATTTTATGATCCAGTATATAGATTGCATAGGCAGTGAAACAATAAAAACTTATTATTATAACGGTGTCGTTAACTGACGGTACTCGTGAAACACCACCAACGAAACTGAAGGTGGGAACTGTTCGAGCTTCGCTTCCTTTTTTGGAAAAAAACTGCAATAAATTATCACCTTCCATAGCACGCGCAACCTTCTTTTTCTAACTGGGGTAGCTCAAGAAAATAATAAAAATTGTGCAAATTTCACCTTCCGGGAAAATTGGAAAATCCCGTGAAAATAAATTGATTCAATAATACTATAAAAGTATTGAATTTTACAAGTATTTCGTAATTTTTTTTTAAATTTTATTAAATAAAGTATATTTTTTATATAAGTATAAAATAATTATAAATTAGTACAATACATTATTTATTTATTTAATTGCAATATGTAATTAAAAAGTATATAAAAGTCCTTAATAGTTTTTAAAAAATTAATTTTTGTTTTATTATGATTTAATTGAAAGAAGTTATTAATATTTGTCTAGGTAGGCATCTAATAAGTATAAAAATAAAAAATAAAACATTGTTTATGAATTTTAATTTGATTATTCTAGTGAACATCTACAACTTCTAAACTTCTCGGCAAGTTACAGTTAGTTCATCTTCTACAAAGTCTGACTCGACATCGTCAAGAACCACTGCAGCGCGATTGCAAAATTTTTTCTCCTCTTCTTCCACTGCACAGTTTGTACAAAGATCCGTACAGTTTATACCATATTTTTTACAGCCACATCTTGTACTTTTGCAACCCGTTGAACATTTACATGTTATTTGTTTTAATATCACTTCAGGAGTCAAACAATCTAAGGTGTAAATGGGTTTAAAATCCATATCAGTTTTTTTTTCTATCCATATTGGGTATGGGTAGCATCCAGTTTTTTACCTAACCAGTGTTGTAATTGATGATAAACGCAAATTTTTTTCCCTGTATTTCTTATAAATTGTGAAAATCGTAACTCATTTAATGTCAATATGTTATTGAAGTTATACTTCTTTGGGCGCAATTGAGAGTCATTTTTCATTTTTAAGGCGATTTTTCATAAATCTGCGCGCATCATACAGACGGTATGACGTTTAGTTGCTAATCTTTCAAATTATGTATCAGCGCAAATAAGCCATTAAAATAATATATTAGTGTTTTTTAGTAAATGTATTAGTTATTATAATTTTGTGTCTTTGGATTTGTCTTCCTTGGGCGTAAAATAATAAAACATCTATTTTTATATTTCACTTGTCACCGTGATGTGTAATTATGTATATCTGAAACGTCAGTAACATTCGCCTTGATGGCCTGGTTGGTAGAGCATTGGACCAGAGATCTAGAAATCGCGAGATTGCGGGTTCAAATCCCGGACGATTCATACTTTTTTTTTATATTTTGCATTGTTAAGTTTTGGTTAATTTTTGGTAATTATTGTTAATTTTTTGTATTGTAACTGTTAAATATATTTATTTCGTTGAAATTATATAATAGAAGTATAACTTCTTACGTGCGTACAAAGTACACGCACATTCTTTTTGTGTTTTTTTTTATATGTAACATCAATTGCAGCAGAATACAAAGCAACAATGATATCATATCCGTTTTTCATGATGTCGTCCTTGTTAGCATTCTCGTCATAAAAAATATTTATCAGATCTAAAAAGTTGTATCACACCCAGTAAAAATATATAAGAACCCAACGTATTTTCTTATATGAGAATGTTTAAACCTATTACAACTATAATAGATAGATAGATTGTCCTTTTTCGCATTTTTTTTTTCAAAATATGTTATTGTCCGGAGCAGAGAGTTGCGTCAATATTATGATTATATCGGTATCATTACAAATTATTACAACGATCTTGTCAGGTTCATATGTATGTTCGTAACTGCACTATTATTACGTCTGCATCTTCATCTTCTACTTTAGATCGGTACCCAGATTTGTTGAGCTCTGCACATAAAAGTTGAATTAATTGTAAATTGTTTTAAATTGGGATTCCATTCTAAAAAATAAAACTAAGCTATTCTCACCTTCACATTCGTTGGCGATGTTTCACGAGTACCATCAGTTTAACGGGTCATGACTTTTTATTTTTTCACTGCATTATATGCAATATATGAAGTGGGTCATAAAATATAGATTTTCTTAAACAACTCATTCAGTTCTCAGCTCTTAATGTTTATAAACAATGGAAATATGATTTATTGAAAAAAAAATTCTAACTTGATTTCTATTGGTCATATAAAATTCTTTTTACAATTTTAATGTGTATTTATTCACCAGCTTTTTAGTGAGCCTACATACAAGCGTGTATCTTAAAAACTGTCAAAGTTGTTCCAATTGTTTATAACCTAAAAAGTAGGGTCTTTTTCAGACGGTTTTTTTAATAACAATTTTGATAAAATCTTAAAAGATTTTCTTTCAATACATCTTAAAATTAAAGTCTCAAATAATCGATTGGGATTTGTAAAATATCTCTAGAGTCACTGTTAGGGCAAGAACAGTTGTTTAAACAATTGCTCTCTGGGATAAACAAATTGAATAACTCATAAACTATTTGGTCAATCTTGTTGAAATTTAACACACTGAAATAACCCTTAAATTGGCATAATATAAAGTAGTAAATGAAATATCGTTGTGCAAAAATACAGTTATTAACATTTTTATAAATTAGTGCAAAAATGAGAGTTTTTTACAATTATCTCGGTCAATTGTTTATATATTTCAATATTTGTCCCACCAAATTAAAGAACTTTTTAAGGTCTACAATATTTATTTGAAACTTTTTTCTCTAAAATGCACAAGAAACGATTTATAGTAAAAAAACTGAGTTTTTCATTCTTTGTAACTGTTTAAAAAAAAGAAGAAGAAAAATTAGCTGTACGTCTTCACGGAATAATCATCATTTATCCCTCATCTATCGTTTAAAACCTTCAAAACCCTGCTTAACATTTTTACGTGAAATGGATGATTTTTTTCCCTATTAACTGGTGTATTATGTAATAAAAAAATGTATAAGTTCCCTATGATGTTTGCTCGCAAATAGCTAATTAATTCTTAGATTGCGTCAAACTTAGTATATTTTAGTTATAATTTTAGGCGAGAAAATATACTCAGTGACAGAAGTGTTACACCCAGAAGGAGTAATTTCTGGAACTTAATTTTTTGGCAACATGGTACATTTTCATCAAGAATGAAACGATAACATTGGCAAGACTTTTTATTGACATGTAATAAAAAAATAATAATGTGTTTGGTGACCCCGTAGCTGAATACACTCCTTTACACGTCTACTCATTGGCAAAATGAGATGATCGATGTCTGCTTGTGGCACCTCGTTCCAAGCAACTTGAATTTCATGGATTACCTTTGCCAGAGTCTGTAAAGGATGGTGCAAATTGGACAGTCTCGTCCCCATCATATCACACACATGTTCGATAGAATTTAACCCCAGTGAACGGGGTAGCCACGGCAAAAACTTAACGCTAGCTTCTTAGAGAAAGTCCATAGTTCGACGAACAATATGGGGATGCGCGTTGTCTTCCTGAAAGAGGACGTTTCGACGGCAGTCTAGATAAGACAGTAAAGTGGTTTGTAAGATGTCATCAAGTTAACACGCATGTGTCATACTGCCTCGAATAAACAAAAGTGGTGATCGGCTACCATAGGTATAGTCGATTCGCTAATCTGAGACATAACTGTATACACTACAATCACAATAAAAATGCACTAGAAATAAACAAGCACGAGGAATACACCCAAATCATGGTTTGGGATTGCTCCTCAACATTCAACGTGTCTTGTTTTATTTATTTATATATAGTGCATTTTTATTGTGATCAGAGTTGTGCTCAGATTGTCAACTGGAGAGTTGTGCCTCAGATTAGTGAATCGACTATAATAACCCCCCAAACTATTACTCCAACTGTCCTTTGTAGATACCTCTCAACAGCAAACTCGATATCTCGTCGCTCTTCACGGCGGCGCGGCATCTTATCATCTTACCACCATCATGCATACCTAAACAAAATCGCGATACATCGCTGAATGCTGCATTATACCATTCTACCACCCAATGCTGCACGGCACTAGTCGTGGGCGGAATGAAACCAGTCCAAAGGCCCGAATGCTACGGTATAAGGTACGTATATTAACAAGTCTACCTTCTACTCCCAGAGGTGTAACCAGGATGATCCTAAGAAGGGGGTGGTTACAACTACTTGATGGTCTCTGGGGGGTATGGAATAGTAATGGTGTTAACCGTATAGAGCTCAAAGTACATCCAAATATGGGGGTATAATCCCCAACCCCCCCTGGTTACGCCTATGCCTACTCCAAACCGTTGGTCAGCGATTTGACGCGTAGTAGCAAAACGGTCTCGCAGAGCCACGAGTCTAAAGCATCTATCTTGACGCCCTGTGGTACGCCTCGGTTGACCACTTAGTTTTCTTCGTATTTCTCTACCTTCGCTTGTCCACAGACGATACACTCGCATAACTGTCATTGCCGTATAATGGCAGCTACGTACGCCGTTGCTCCCGCTTGGCGGCGCTAGTGTAGTTGCGGGTCAACGTTTTGACAGTTCTTTAAGCTTGTATGGTAGTTTTGTTTTAATTATTGCGGTTTAATAAATGAGAGCAGAAAAATACGGATTTTGAACTGTTTGTGAGTTGAAAAACGAATTGAGAAGAAATGCAAGAATTACTGAAAAAAGTTATTCAATGACAGAGAGGGTAAATAAATTTAATCCTTTGTAAATTTACTATTGAACTAAGACCTTTAAACTCCAGCGCTACAGATTGGGGTAAGAAATATGAAAAAATAAAAGCCTGATGAGTCATCTAAAATTGTTCCTAAAGATAATCCATGAAAGAATTTCCAAGCTGTGTGAAAGTCAAATTTCGCCCAACCAGTTCGGGTTAATAAATGTTGGTACGAGATAGGCTTTGTTTTCAATAAAAGTCTTATTTTCAGAGATGCAGAGTAAATGCAGATGCAAATCTTTACTGGAATCAGACTGCAAACCTCAGAGTTGACGGTGAACACACCGAATATGTGAAAATCATGCCTGGAGTGAGGCAAGGCTGCATTTTGTCCCCCCTAATTTCCAATCTTTACTCTACCTACTGAAAGAATATTTATCGAAGCTTTGAAACATACACAACATATACAACCTAGAAAACCTACAAGTCCTCATGAAGAAAATCACGTATTACAGTCAACAATATGGACTCAATATAAACGTAAACAATACAAACCTTATGATCATTAGCAAGAAAAAGATAACAGAAGGTCAACTCTACATCAACCAAACTCCTGTAGAAAGAGTGAGTCACTACATCTACTCCGGCACCATAATAAAAATGAAGAATGAGACCAAGACCCAAAAGATAAGAGCGCGCATCCGAAAAGCTAGGTCAACCTTCAACTGTAAGCCACCTTTTTCAAGCCTGTTTCAAGAGCCACCTTTCTCTTGGTATAAAAGTAAGAATGCTGAGATGCTACGTCTTCTCTGTCCCTTTTTATGGTGTTGAATCATGGACCTTGAACGAAGATATGCGCCGAAAATTGGAATCATTTGAGATGTGGCTATATCGGAGAATTCTTAAAATCCCATGCACTGATCGGGTCACAAATGAGGAGGTCCGTAGAAGAATGGGTAAGAATCGAGAAGTACTAACCACAATCAAATCACGAAAGTTAGAATACTTTGGACACATTATGCGAAATGGATCCAGAATATGCCCTCCTACAAGCCATCATGCAAGGAAACATATTGGCGGCACATATTTATCTCTTCTTATTACTACAATCCACTTTTTTCTCAGATTACCTTTGGACATTTTTGTCCTGGTATTCTAGATGAGCACAATGATGGTATAGGACAACCCTGAGGCATCTTATTTTCCCAAATTAAATTCACACAGCGAATTAAATGCAATCTTTACTTAGAAATATATAGATTTGGACAGTTGACGTGACCTCCAACTACACTAGCGCCATCTACGTTGAGCTTTTCGGATTAGCTGCCATTAACACGACAGCCAATTTCGTGACATGACAAATCCATATCTATATAGGCAATCATTTTACCCCTGTCAAAATCGTTAAAATGGTGGTAATTTTGGTGTCTTCGAACTCAAGGCATATTTTTGCACTGAATACAATTAGCAGAGGAATAAAAACTAAAAATTTTTGTACTGTCTTCTAAATTGGTGTTTTCAAAAAAAATTAGATAAAACTTTATTTTTACAAAAACTATAAAAGATAAAACATTGATATTGTTATCATAGCAAGCTTTAAATATAGTCATTGTGCTGCCAAAAAATTAAATTCAAGAAATGATTCCATCTGGATGTAAAACTTCGAATGTCACTGAGTATATATGTTTGTTTTTATTTTAGGTTTTCCCCAAGACGAGAACATATTGGATTGTATCAAAACAATACCCGTAAATACACGTAATAAAGGAAAACGTGTGAAAGGAAAACGTGTGAAAGGAAAACGAGTGAAAGAAAAACGAGTGAAAGGAAAACGTGTTAAAGGAAAACGTCAACCAATTGAAGAAAATACATTAAAATGCGAAATTTGTTTAAAGCAGTTTGCCAGTAGACATTCTTTAAAGAATCACAAGAAAATTCACACAGGAGAAAAACCATACAAGTGTGATATTTGTTTCAAGGGATTTAGTGAAGCAGGCACTGTAAGAAAACATTTGAGAGTGCACACTGGGGAAAAACCATACCAGTGTGAAATTTGTTTGAAGCAATTCACTGAAGCAGGTACTTTAACAAAACATTTGAAATTGCACACTGGGGAAAAACCTCACAAGTGTGAAATTTGTTTTAAACGATTTAGTGAAGCAGGTACTTTAAGAAAACATTTGAGAGTGCATAGTGGGGAAAAACCTTACCACTGTAAAATTTGTTTGAAGCAGTTCGCTTTAAAAAGCAGTTTAGATCAACATTTAAGAGTGCATTCTGGAGAAAAACCCTTCAAGTGTGAGGTTTGTTTTAAGCAGTTTTCACAAATGTCTATTCTAAAGAAACATTTGGTGACACACACTAGCACTAGTGAAACACCTGTTAAAACTGAGGGAACACCTGTTAAAACTGAAGAAACAATAGAGAAACTCCTGGAAAAACCTCACACGTGTGATATTTGTTTTAAGCGTTTTGCTCATCAAAGTTATTTGAAAATCCATTTGCGTGTTCACACTGGAGAAAAACCTTATAAGTGTGAAATTTGTTTAAAACGGTTTGCTCGACACAATCATTTGAATGATCACCAATACGTTCACACTGGAGAAACACCACATAAATGCGAAATTTGCTTTAAACCGTTTGCCAATAAAAGTTTATTAAAAAGTCACACGAAAACACACATTGAGAAAATAGAATACAAGTGTGAAATTTGTTTTAAGCAGTTTAGCCTAAATTGTAGTTTGAAAAGACATATGAGATTGCACACTGGGGTGAAACCTTACCAGTGTGAATATTGTTTTAAGATGTTTGCAATAAAAGATGGTTTAAACAAACATTTGAGACTGCACACTGGAGAAAAACCGTACCAGTGTGAAATTTGTTCTAAACAGTTTGCTCGAAAAAGGTATTTAGATGAACACATAGCCATTCACTCCAAGGAAAAACCATACCAGTGCGACATATGTTTTAAACAGTTTAGTCAAGCAACCAGTTTGACAAAACATTTGAGAGTGCATTCTGGAGAAAAACCTTACCAGTGTGAAATATGTTTTAAACAATTTAGCCAATCAAGTGTATTGAAAACACATTTGAGAGTGCACAGAGAGAGTGGAGAAGTGGAGAAAAACCTTACCAGTGAGAACTTTGATTTCAGCAGTTTGCTCGAAAATGTAGGGGAGGGAGTGCACAGAGAGAATGGAGAAGTAGAGGAAAACCTTGCCGGTGAGCACTTTGTTTTCAGCAGTTTGCTCGAAAAGGTAGGGGAGGAATATGAGAAAGGGGAAACCTGTAAGGAAACTTTTCCTTAATTACTTTAAGATTGTTTGAGATGTGCCGTTTGTCGTTATTTTAGACCAGATGATTGAAAAAAACATTTGAGAATCTTTTTTGGAAAAAATCTGTTGAAATGTTCATGGTTTATGAAAGAGCGTCATCGACACCTTGGCTGCGTTTAGAGATATTTATGTGCGTTACGAGGCATCTTATACCCCACTTGTCACCGTGCGTTACGACACAATCGACGCAGCTAACCGTTAGTGCAGTATAAGGCCTATTTATCCCGTAACGCAGCCAAGGTGTTATCCAAAATTTTTATTTTGCTTATCGAGTGAAAAATTGCTTCAAAAATTAGTTTTAAGGTAAATTTGTGTTATCAAAAATAAATCAATTTAAACCATAAACGCTTTTCATTTGACGTTTCCGTTTCCAAACTATGATAATAATAATATTGATACACCAGTTCCAAAGTGTAATTAAAGTCAAAAATTATTTAGGTCAGGAGCCCGCGTATGAAAAAAAAATTAATTAATAGCAAGCTGAAAATTTGTTAATAGCTTAAGGGTGTCTAGTCTGACATACTTTGATATACGGGAACACTGAAACAGGGGAAGTTTTAATTGTGGAACAGGTTAAAAATTTGGAACGGTCAGACCACGAAAACGTCACATGTATTTTGTCCGACAGAACTTCCAATTGATTTGTTACCCTTTCATTAAACTCTCATGCAAAAATCAGACTGCTATTTATCACCTGTCATAATTCCTGTCATTTGACATGTTCTACGTGTTCCACTCATTAAAATGCCCATTTGGTGATAAATAGCAGTCTGATTTTTGCATTAAAGTTTATAGGTCTGGATCCCGCGTATGAAAAAAAAAGTTGATTAATAGCAAGCTGAAAATTTGTTAATAGCTTAAAGGTGTCTAGTCGGACAAACTTTGATATATGGGAACACTGGAACAGGGGAAGTTTTAATTGTGGAACAGGTTAAAAATTTGGAACGGTCAGACCACGAAAACGGCACATGTATTTTGTCCGACAGAACAGACAAACTCTCCGAACAGAGATTAAACTCTCATGCAAAAATCAGACTGCTATTTATCACAAAATGAGCGTTTCAATGAGTGGAACATGTAGAATATGTCAAATGACAGGAATTATGACAGGTGATAAATAGCAGTCTGATTTTTGCATGAGAGTTTAATCTCTGTTCGGAGAGTTTAAGTCTATTCTGTCGGACAAAATAAATATGCCGTTTTCGTGGTGTGACCGTTCCAAATTTTTTATCCTGTTCCACAATTAAAACTGCCTCTGTTCCAGTGTTCCCATATATCAAAGTTTATCCGACTAGACACCCTTAAGCTATTAACAAATTTTCAGCTTGCTATTAATCAACTTTTTTTTCATACGCGGGATCCACACCTATTAATGAAAGGGTAACAAATCAATTGGAAGTTCTGTCTGACAAAATACATGTGACGTTTTCGTGGGATGACCGTTCCAAATTTTTAAGCTTTTCCACAATTAAAACTTCCCCTGTTCCAGTGTTCCCATATATCAAAGTTTGTCCGACTAGACACCCTTAAACTAGTAACAAATTTTCAGCTTGCTATTAAGCAACTTTTTTTTTATAACGGCTAGCGACTACACTGACAAATCTGTCTTCGTCCACTGCAGCTCTAAACAAAGATGTTAAATCAACGCCGGTCCAGTCTCTAATTTTTAAAAACCATGAAATCTGTCACATACCGGGACCCCTTTTTCCTTCAATCTTACCCTGGATGATCAGTTGCTCGACGCGGTACTTTTTGTCTCTCATTAGGTATGTGTCACAGGTAGCTAACTTTTCTGACTGATGAATTTTAACAGCTCCCTATCTGTACCTATTCTCCTCAGAACATTTTCGTTAGTGGTGTCAGTTATCTAAGATATTTTCCAGATTCTTCTATAAAGCCAGTATTCAAAGGTTTCTAACTTATTCATCAGTGTTAAGTGTTCAGGCCTCCGTTCCATACAAAAGTATTGACCACACAGCAATGGAGAAATCGAGGCCGATATTAATGGTACTGTTACAAAATAAGCTTTTCATTTTGATAAACCCTTGTCGGGCTACTTCGCTTCTCGCTCTTACTTCTTTATAATCAAGGCGATTGTTAAACCAGCAATCAAGATATTGGTTCACGGTTTTTTTTAGTCACAACTTTTTAAGTTCTTCCTAAAGCAAAGAAAAGAAAGTAATTATCACAATACCTATTTGATTATCAGTAAGGAATAACATGGTTACTCGCTTCTCGTCTAGGGACCCATCAAGACATTAAATTAATACACAAACTAGACTGGGTCACGGAAAGAAGGTTTTAAACAAATGGGGTAAAACAAAGGTTACTAGTTTAACTGTGCTCACAAGTTAAGGTTACTTTTTGAAATAAATTCTGTTAAATAGTCATACGGTTTTATTATTTAATGACAAAAGGTAGCAAATGTTATAGGGAGGAAGGATTTTATGTTTGATTAAATTTTTTTATTAAGTCATCAGTTTGTTGTATATATTTTGTACATTCAAAGAAAATATGGTTTAAATCTGCTTCTTTTTGACAATCTTCACATAAATTGGAACTTAAAATTCTAAGTTTTGCTAGATGGGCTGGATAACACGCGTGTCCAGATCTCATTCTGATAATAGATGTAATGTATCTACGTGGGACAGGGTAATTTTTAAACCAAAATTCACTCGGGATTGTGGGTTGTATCAGTGCATATTGTGACTTGGAGTGTTGACTATATTCATAATATTCTTGTTTCCACTGTTTGTTTAGATCATTCTTGATTTTTATAAATACATCTGGAATGCAGAGCTTATAATCTGTTTTCACACCAGAAGCAATAGCTTTCTTAGCTAATATATCTACATGCCCATTATACTCGAGCCCTATGTGAGCTTTAATCCACAAAAATCTAACTGTTCTTTGCTCATGGTGTAATTCAAAAATAATTTTTTTAATTAGCAGAATGTAAATATTTGTGTTTTTACTGGGTAAAAACATAGTCTCAATGGCTAAAAGAACCGACAAAGAATCAGACGCAATTGTTGCGGAGCTGTCATTGGAACTCTTAAAATACTTTAATGCTTCATAAATTGCTATGGTTTCAGCAGTAAAAATTGAAAAATTATGATCCAGTGTAAACAGGTTTTCTATACTTTTTGAGGGGATATAAAAAGCGCATCCAGTGCCAAAAGAAGACTTTGATGCATCTGTGTAAATAACTGTTGATTCTGGCCAGTTTTCTAATAAATTTCTTAAAATATTGAAGCTGATTGCAGTATTTACATGGTACCTTGGTTTAATTACCGTAGTAGTTTGCAAAAAAGCATCAAAATCTTCAAAGTTTGAGCTGTTATATGTATGTGAGTTGGTGTAATCGCAATATGAGAGATTCCTAAAAGCCTCACAAAGTGGAGGGGAGTTCTTGTGGATCCAATATTTATTTATTAAATCTGCATTATTAAGTTTGCTAATATTGGAGTAGAGAGAGGAGTTTCTATGACAAATATTAATCAGACATTTTTGACTAAGATATTGTCTTCTATATCTCAATGGAAATTCAAGAGATTCAACATATAACGAATTGGTTGTAGTTGACTTCATAGTACCCAGGCAAATACGTAATATTGTATTTTGAAACACATCTATTTTTCCCAAGATATACTTAGCTGCTGAACCATACAAAACACATCCATAATCGATGATTGATCTTATGTACGATCGATAAAAAAGCAATGCCGTTTCTACATCGGCTCCCCACCAAGTTTTAGAAATTGCTTTAAGGAAATTTAATCCCTTGTTGCATCTGTTTAACATGAATTCGATGTGTAGCTTCCAAGTTAATTTACGGTCAAGAATCATCCCTAAATATTTAATTGAGGCACAGAAATTATACTCACGACTGCTTACTGTTATTTTGTCTATTTTTGGGAGATTATGTATCGTGAAAATACATATACTGAATTTGCTCGGTGCTATTTCAAATCCATTTTCTTTGAACCAGCTATTAGAGAAGTCGTCCATTTTTCCTAAAATTTGTATGCACTTTTCGTATGATTTGGAAGATGAGTATATCAGAAAATCATCAGCATATTGTATTATATTAAAGCTGTTATTTACCATTGAAATATTGTGCAAGTCAGCTGTATACAGAATAAATAATAGAGGGCTTAAAACTGACCCCTGTGGAAGTCCTAGGTTATTATATCGAGGACCTATCAGTCTATTATTATTAGATCTCAGATAAATTTTTCTGCAAGTGTAAAAGTTGAGTATGGTTTTCGCTAATGCAGCTGGTATGTGAAAATTTCTAATCATTCTTTCCATTAGGATGTCAAGACACACACTATTATATGCACCTTCTATATCTAAACATATTGTAGCTAGATATGTATTATTGATAAATGTATCCTGAATGTCTGTTACTAATGTAGCAATAGCGTCTATAGAACCACATCCTTTTTTGTATCCAAATTGAAATTCTGGAAGTAAGTTATATTCCTATCTAACCACCATTCTAGTCTATGTTTGATCATTCGTTGTAATGTTTTTAGTAAACAAGACATAAGGGAAATGGGTCTGTACGAATCTGCTAAGTTGGAATTTTTACCTGGTTTGAGAATAGGAATAATAATTACTTCTTTAAATTTATAAATAACTGAATTATTAATAATTATGTCGTTAAATATATCTAATAAAAAGAGTTTAGCAATTTTAGGAAGAAATTGAATCATAGGATATTTAATATTGTCTAATCCTGGGCTTGTGTTGCATCTGTTTTTGAGTGCATATTCTAACTCAGCAATTTTAAATGGTTCTAGTAAAAATTCCTTTTCATTATTTTTTGTAGTAGGTATTATAATTTCTCGTGGTTTAACAGATGGTGGTGCTATATCTGGTCAAAAAATTCTTCCTCTAATGTACTGTCAAAGCATTTTGTATTCGATATTGGTTTTCTTTTTATTTTCCTGGCTTGATTCCATAAGGATTATGATGGAGTATTTTTGTTAAGGGTGGATAAAAAATTTTTCCAACTTTGTTTTGCGACTGCTTTCAGTTTTTTCTTACCGTTTGCTATGGTCTCTTGGCATTTCAAATAGTTCTCAAAATTCGAATTGTGTTTATAATTTGAAAGTGATTCTTGTCTCTCACTGATGATTTTGTCACAATCTCTATTCCACCAGGGGGGAGGGGTTCGAATTTTGTTTTTAAAAGGTTTGTACCGTGGAATTGAAATCTCTGCTGCCTGGTTGATCCCATCTATTAAGAAATTCTATTTTTCTGATATATTTTCCATTTGGTATTGCTTATCAAAAAATTGTTCTACACAAGATGTATATAAATACCAGTTGGCCTTTTTTACGTTCCACTTGCTCGCAGGATTAATCTCCTCATTTTTATTCTGGCAATTTATTTCCATGTTGATGATAAAATGGTTTGAACCTTAGATTAATGAAAACACCTTAAATCTTCTTAAATCTATGGTTTGAACCTAAAGTGCCAGGATAGACGGACCAGTTTATTTTACTAGTTAGTTCAGGCGAAACAAAAGTTACATCAATGGCTGAAGTATTTTGGTCAGGTCGGGTAAAAATAGTTGGTTGACCATTATTCATTACTATATAATCCAAGTCATCTGCAACTGTTATGAGTTGTTTTCCAACTGCGTCATTAAAAGTCGATCCCCAGATTGCATGATGTGCGTTGAAGTCTCCACCTATAATTGCTGGTTTACTGACTTCCGAAAAAATATTTTTCCAATCATCTACTGTGCTCTTACTTTTAGGTGATCTGTATATAGATAATATGCTTAATTCACTTTTTTCATATTTAATCTTTGTACGACAAACTTGAATATCCTTATTAAAATTACAATTTAAGTTTAATTCACTAAAAGAAATTGAATTATGAATTAATATACCCACACCGCCAAAACCATCTTCGCGATCATTTCTGATAAGATTGTAACCATTAAATCGATAGTGCAAATTTCTTTTAAACCATGTTTCACTTAAAAAGAGAATATCTATTTTTTCTTTGTTTAAATAATTCATTAAGCTACCTTTATTGGCAACCGCAGATCTAGCATTCCATTGACTTATTTTAAAAGTATTTTTAAGAGACATTAAAATTTACCATTATCTACTTTATCCAATACTTGTTCTAAACCTGAAATTATTGTTTTATCGTCTATTGTTTTTATGTCTTCCAATGTACGAATGTTACTTAAAAGATTGATTATAAAAGATTTTTTTTATGGCATAGACTTAGGTGTCATTTAGCCAGTCACAACTTTTTTTGTTCTCTGTTCATACATAAGGAAGGCAATGAGGTCCTTAGAGTTCCATAGCAAACTCTTCTACAGCTCTACTCAGTTCAAAAGCTGGCCGCTATGGACTGCCCAAGTTGCTCACCACATTTTTCATTATGTATGTTCTTCTTCTTTTTTCATATGTACATAATGTACCAAATTATCAGGATTAATAAGTTTAGAGGTTAATTTTAGTTTCACAGATAAATTTCATTAAACAATCATATATGTTCTTGCTGTTCAGAGACAATAGATAGGATACATTGAAAGGTGGAAAAACATTACATTTTATTAAATCTTGGATTAAATTATATGTGCATGGAATATATTTTACGCACTCAAAGAAAGTATGATTTAAGTCACCAACCTTCTGACATTCTGTACAAAGATTTGAATCAAAAACTTTAATTCTTGCTAGATGTAGAGGGAAACATGCATGTCCAAACTTCATTCTAATTAATGTTGTTATATATCTTCGAGGTACTACATAATTTTTAAACCAATATATATTTGGAACAGAAGGTTGAATCAGTGAATACTGAGATTTTGATTGTTTACAAAGATCTCGCCATGATTGACTCCACTGATTTTTAACTCGATGCTTAATAGTGTTAACTAAGTCAGATATGCAAAACTTACGATTATGTGAAGTACCATATTCAATAGCTTTTTTAGCCAAACTATCAACATATTCATTATGCGTTAGTCATTATAAAAGATGACACACATTTAGCTAATTCATTTTTGTTGTCAGTTTTTCCATAGTTTGGTTTGTATGGGTTAGGAGGTAAGGGTTGTGAGGGTCCAAATGTGAATGGAAAATGTGGTTGATGTGCTGGTGATTGCATAGGAGGGGTGTTGGCTTTTCTTTTCTTTGCTGTAGGAAGGTTTTCACTACTAGAAATAGTTTGACGGTGTGTTGAAAATTGGGTTTGTTTCATACTTATATTAGGCCGATTTAAAGAAACATTGTTATTTACAGGGAGTGTGGGAAATTCTTTATCATAACTTGAAAGAACAGAAAAAGGATTGTGACTGATTTGGCCGGAGAATGAATTTTCGCAATATAATTTTGCTTCTAAAAAGGTAGTTTTTTGCTCTATCATAATGGTCTTGATTTTCTTCTGCTTTTCATAAAAGGGGCAGTTTTTAGATATTGTTACATGGTTACTATTTTTACAGTGAATGCAAAACATACTTTTCTCACATTTATGATCTGGATTTTTTGTTTCACCACACTGTATACAGGATTCCTGTGAGCTTTTACACTGCTTAGAGACGTGCCCAAATTTCAGGCACCGGTAACATTGAACAACCCTACCAACAAAATGCTCAACAGGAAAATAAACACGATTGAAAGCAACGAAACTGGGTAGAATATTTCCCTCAAAAGTAATGACTACAGTTTTCTTATCTACATATTCTATTGTACTTTCTTTTTGAATCCTACGTTTTGTTCTATATATATTTAAAACTTTTGACGTGCATTCAATATTCTCTAAAAGATAATTAACATCAAACGTCGTATCCACGTCTCTTACCAACCCTTTTTCACTTCTAACAAGTGATTTGGTATATAAGCTCGCAAATTATGTTCTTTTAGAGACTTATTATTTACTAAGTTGTTAGCATCTAAACGAGAATTTAATAACTTTTATCCTATTCTTCCCAATACTGCGTATTTGCTGTATGTGAGTAAATTTTAACTTTTTAAATAATAAATCCCCTAAAACCATGGGGTGTAATCTTGATAAATTACTTAAATCACCAATTCTTTCAATATATACGCAGATATTATTTAAATTGTACTTATCTGACTGCAAATTAAAATGCTTTATCTCCTTTTCCTTGGACTGCAAAGCATCTTTTTCCTGAGTTGTTTCACCACTAGTTTCCAATACACTATTTCCACTAGACACGTCCATATCAATTTCTTTCGTCAAAGAGGACGTCTTTAGATTTTTATCCCCCATTACGGGGTCTATTTATTTAAAAACACACAATTTATGTATTTATTTTTAAACGATCACCAAAACAAAAAGAAAAAACTAGAACTAATTATAACAAGCTATTAAACCAAATACGATTACTACTAGACACGTCCGTATGGCTTAAAAGTATTCGGTAGAATGGTTCACGGTTCACGTATTTAATCTGTTCACATACAGTATGGTGCAAATGAAAGGAATAAATTCGCTATTTCGTAAACCGGCAACTTTACGGGAAAATGCCGAAACAGGTGGATTTTTATTTTTAAATTATATTTTGGCATATATATCACACGAGTGACGTCATCCATCTGGGCGTAATGACGTAATCAATGATTTTTTAAATAAGAATAGGGGTCGTATGCTAGCTCATTTGAAAGGTTATTCAATTCCCTATTAAGTAATATAAACAATAACTTCATTATATGTAGGGTGTCCAAAAACAATTTTTATAAATTAAATTAATTGACAAAAAAAGAAGAATGTATGTAATTTATTTAATTCAAAATACATTTACTACTGTCGGAAAACAAGAAAAAAAAATGTTATTTCAAAAATAAACATTGCTTTTCGCTTAAATTAAATGTTCAAACTTCCAAAAAGCAGGTGCCTAGCGGGAGCTGGCTTGAATATTGAATTTAAACGAAAAGCAATGTTTATTTTTCAAATAAACATTTTTTTTCTGTTTTATGATATCCGTAAAAAGTATTTTGAATTCAATAAATTACATACATTCTTCTTTTTTGTCAATTCATTTATTTAAAAAATTGTTTTTGGACACCCTGTATACATAATTATGTTAATGTTTACATTACTGGATAGAAAATTGAATAACGATTACGTCATCACGCCTAGATAGATGACGTCACTCGTGTGATATATATATATATATATATATATATATATATATATATATATATATATATATATATATATATAAAATAGTTTGGTATTATTGACTGACAATATGTAGATACAAGTTTTTATTGAGGTTGCAGTCAGTGTAAGGGGCAGGATGAGAGAAACTCTTTGTTACAATCGAGCTTTCGCAAAATTTATTTGCTTCGTCAAGATTAGAACGTGAGGTTAGTTCATTAATTTAACATTTCCACAAAACATAATTATATAAAAATATCCTTATTTTAATCATTTCCAAATTTCAATGTTTTAATTTTTACAATTTCTAATGAAAAATTTTGATTTATTAATTTAGTTCTAAATTTGATTAATGTCAAATTATTATATTATATAATATCAAAAAATTAATTTAATTCCCTTAAAACTTAAAACTGTCATTGTTGGATTTGCCGTAGATTTACGCACCTTCTATGTCTAGGTTTCGAATGTTGTTTTTTGATTGGAATGTGTCTAAAGATATTCAACCTCTCATCTTTACCGATGAGCCCAGAGAGGTTGAAGAGGGCGAAACACATTTCTAAAAACTGGTGTTTGGATCTTTGATTCTATTCAAAAAATCTTTCCCAGCCCGAAATGGTGGATGTGTGAATTGTTCGTAAGGGGATTTTTCCACATTCTCTATTTCATCTGTTTGATTTATATATATATATATATATATATATATATATATATATATATATATATATATATATATATATATATATATATATATATATATATATATATATATATATTGTTATATTTCTATTTGATATGAAAATTAAATTGTGATAATTATAAACAGAATTCAATTTAATATAAAATATTTTCAATTTTCTCAACCACGGGCATATAAATTTAGAACAACCTGTATACAACAAATTGTTATATTTAATTTTAAGAAGTGATTAAATAAGACTCAAGTGAAATCGTTAATAGGTCATTATCGTTGTTCGCGGAAGGATCGATCATTAGCCGATGCTAAATAAGACTAAGTGGAAATAGAGAATAGGTCATTAAAATTTGTATATAGTAGAAAGTAATTTTAGAATGGGAATTAACTATTTTCTTTGAAATCGATTAAGCATATTTAGAAAGTTTAAAAATTGGTTTTGAGGAATACTGCGAATGAGAGTTGGTGGTGGAATTTTGATTTGTGAATCTGGAAGGGATATTTAGAAAGTAGGGGAATGAATGACAAATAGAGATCAGAATGTTTTGAGCTGTCGAGAAGTGAAGTCGAGTAGTAGACGGTAGTGTACGGAGAGTGAGAAAGCCGGTGTAGTTCCGTGAGTGTGGAGTATCTATCGTGGAACGAGAAGTAGGCCAGGTCGAGAGTAAAAGAACCTCCTTGAGCCAAGAGTGTCCCGGTAGCTGATAGCAGTTTCGAGAAAGGTAGAACACAGCATCACGACAGACGCAGGAACGAGAGCTATTCGAGCTAGTTTTTCAAAGGAGAACATTACTGGAAGCCAGGACGAGGTTTGATCGCAGCCAAGGATAGCAGGAAACGGGTCTTGTGTGAGGACATTTTCAGTTCACCAGGAAAAGGTCAGTCTCATTTGTTTGGACATGAATGTATGGGTTTTTTCGTATTAAATTCCACATAAAAAATTGAATAACATAATCAATAATATCAGAAAAGCTTCATCAAACTTAAATAGGGTTGTTCCTAATAACTCCTAATAGTTAAATGTTAATAAAAACTTTCAATTGAAAACCAAAAGGAAATAAGATTCCCATTTGTAAATGTTATGTTTAAGAATAATAAGAAATAGCAAATATTAAGCATTGATTGCCTTTTAAATAAAATAAAAAATATTTTGATTATAATTGTAACCCATATGTGTATTTTTTTTTTACTCTTTTCTTTTCTATCCCGATTAGGAACCATTAAGAAATATTCAGAAGCCACGAAAGTAAGTAATTAATTTATAATTCGCCCTGAGATTGAAAACATATTGATATGTGATCTGGTTAATTAATTAGATTAGTATTAATACATTGATTAAATTAAGTGACATATAAGAATATTATCTCATATCAATAATCAAGATCACAACAATATATATATATATATAATATTATATATATTAATTATAATATATATATTATATATATATATATGTATATATATATATATATATATATATATATATATATATATATATATATATATATATATATATATATATATTGATACATGTATCCATGTGACTTCCAAAGTAGATTCTCGTAATACGTTGTTACTTCATATATACCGTTATGACTTCCGATTTCGGAAGTCACAACGTTTTGCCTATATTTTTACGAATTTGGCTACTAGATGGTATCAGAAGGCTTATATTAAAAATTTCGCTGGAAGTCATATCGTATCTAACATACTCATAAGATCAGATTTTAGTTCGACGGTATATCACCAGCGCTAGTGTCGCTCCCGTGCTACTGTACAGGTTATGTACACAACGCGTAGCGTCTTCCGTATACCACACCGCTCGGTGTGACTTCCGTTTTTTGGCAACCCTGTGTAACGGTTTCCAGACATTTATCTGTGGTAGATTCGCGGTCCTAATCGTACTTAGTGTTTTGTGTGCCTTTTATTTTTAAACATGAATAATAGCAGATCTGTTTTACTTTTAAAGTTAGCCTTAAATGAAGGTACAATAAGTGATTATATATCTCTATAATTATATATTTTCTGTACTTATTTTAATCTATAATATTTACTTACCTATTTACTTATATAAATTCATTTTTCTCGTGTTTTTGTTTACTTCCTTTTTTACAATGAACTTCTAATTTAATCTACACTCACCGGCACGAAAAACGGGCACCCCAAAAAAATGGGTAATTTTTGATGTCTCGTATCTCCCAAACCTTTGGTCCGATTTAAGTAATTTTTTTAATATGTTATAGCCTTATTATTTAACAATATAACTATGATAACATTGTTGATAGACAGGTAAATTTTCATTGTATACCGGGTGTACCAATCAAACTGGGTTTTTTTTCTCAATTTTCACAACACCCTGTGGAATATTCTAGCCTTTATAAAATATTTAAATTAAAGCCTAACTATAGCTCCAGGTTTTGTTAACATTCTGTTTTTTTATTCATTCGCTTACGTTGGATAATAAAAAAGTTAAGGACTTTAACAACTAGCCATGTTCTTTATCGATACAGGTGTTTCTAAATATAAGTGCGACAAACTTTAAGGGGTAATTTCTGCATGAAAAAATAATGACCGTTTGGCAAAATAATTTTATATTTGCAAGCATTTGCAGACATAGCTTTATCAAGTAAACGATCATTATTTTTTCATGCAGAATTACCCCTTAAAGTTTGTCGCACTTATTTAGAAACACCATGTATTGATAAAGAACATGTTTAGTTGTTAAAGTCCCTAACTTTTTTATTATCCAACATAAGCGAATGAATAACAAACAGAACATTAAGAAAACCTGGGGCTATAGTTGGGTTTTAATTTCAATATTGTATAAAGACTAAAATATTCCACAGAGTGTTGTGAAAATTGAAAAAAAAAAACAGTTTGATTGGTACGCCCAGTATACAATGATAATTTACCTGTCTAGAAACAATATTATTACAGCGATATAGTTAAAGAATAAGGCTATAACATCAGTGGCGTAGCTAGCCCCACGGGGGCCCCATATCAAAGTTTGTCGCGGGGCCCTTTTCCCCCGCGACAAAAGAAGCAAAAACGCTTGTATAGAATCGAATAGAAATATGCTTTATTGCCACTGAAAATTTTACAATTTTATGGACAAAGCTTACAAAAAGTCGAAAAAAAAACAAAAACAAATACAGTTTACCGAAATTACATAAATCGTCAATATTAGTACAAAATAAAAGATAATGAAATAAAACAAAACACACAAAACACCCAAATATAGATAATAATAATAAACCTAATAAATTTTAATTAACCAAAGTCGAAAAATAGATTTGAATTGTGGAGACTCATTGTTTGAAAACAGATTCAGCTTTTTCAATCCAAGGATGAATGGGCATTGCAAATGAGCTTAAACAAAGAAGCTCTGTTGTTATGGTATAACGGCGAGCGACAGGCAAATACACTTCTTCAAGAAATTAACGTATATACCACCTAAAAATTGGTCATTTTTGATGTCTCGAATTTCCTGAACCTGTTGTATGATTTAAGTGATTTTTTAATATGTTATAGCCTTATTCTTTAACAATGTCATTGTAATAATATTGTTGCTAGACAGATGCGTTGTCATTATGTACAGTGTGTACCAATCAAACTGTGATTTTTTCTCTCAAAGTTCGCGTTACCCTGTGGAATATTGTAGCATTTGTAAAATGCTGAAATTAAAACCCGACTACATAATTATAGTCTAGTACTAGTAAAATAAAATTACACTACATGTAAATCAAAATGTAAATTCGTACAGGTTGGAACAAATTTTTTATCAAAGTTTAGGTGAGTACAAAAGATATTTTCAAGAAAGTATCCAAATCATATAAGAGGATCATTGTTTAAATAATTAAAAAAGGGTCATTTTTGCACCATATTTACTTTTTTAACTGCTGAGTTAATTCACGTTTTAATGAAGGTGTTTAGAATATTTTTCTGCAAAGCTGAAGGGTAAGTCTTTCACCTAAGACGTACTAAATTCAATTTGACTCCCTATTTATTTAAATAATTGTATATAAAACTTTAAAAACAAATTTGCAAAAAAATAGTATTTGCGATTTAAATAAGCACTATAAAATATTTTGTTTTATAGAAGAAGTTGCGCTATTTTCCAGTATTAAGCAAAAAAATTGGTCGAAAAATATTTAATAATTTATGAGATATTGAATTTGTTTATTAAATGTCACTATATTTTCAATTGCAAAAACGCGGTTGTTGCCAAAAGAATTTAAACCTGCAAAAGATCTCATTATTTTTATTTTTATGTATGTTTTCAATAAATGTATTGATAAATTCAAATTTTAATTAAACTCTTCTCTAAAATGGCATTTAAAAATTGTTCTAATTTGTTTATTACTTCTTTTTTAAATAACGTCGCTGGGGTTAAAAAATTCAATATCTCATAAATTGTAACATGAACTTCTCGTATAAAAGAAAATATTTTATGGTGCATATTTTATTTGTGTTTTAAATTTTGAATATAATTATTTAAATAAACAGGGGTCAAATTTAATTTAGTAAATCTTAAGTGAAAGCTTTATTCTTCAACTTTGTAGAAAAAAAAATCGTATAGACCTTCATAAAAGCGTGAATTACTGCAGAGAAGTGAAAAAAGTAAATATTGTGCAAAAATGAAACCTTTTTAATTATTTAAACAGTGATCCCGTTGAAGAATACAAAAGATATTTTCAAGAAAGTATCCAAATCATATTATAATTTGGATACTTTCTTGAAAATATCTTTTGTATTTCCACAGGCTGTCCACAATATGTCTGCAACGAATTCTGCAATTCTTTGGTCACGTGGTTCGTAGAGGTGACGACAGTTTGGAGAGATTAATTGTTTCTGGAAACGTTCCGGGGAGAAGATCAAGAGGACGATCACCAACAAGATGGTCCGACCAAATAAAGAATTCAGCTGGAAACTCATTCTGCGAAGCTCTTAGAGCGGCTGAAGATAGACACCAATGGAGAAACATTGTTAGGAATATTGGGGAAATTACGATCCCTCAGTAATGGGGAAACGACAAGAGAGCGAGAGAGAAACTTTGATAAAAATTTAGTTCCAACCTAAATTTAGTACGGAATTACCTTTTGATTTTTTTTATTTTATTAAGCTATTATAGCCAACATTCTGTTGTTTTATTCATTCGCTTTTGGTTCATTCATTCTTATGTTGGATAATAAAAAAGTTAGGTACTTTAACAACTAGCCTTGTTTTTCGTCAATACAGAGTGTTTTTAAATAAGTATGGCAAACTCTATGGGGTAATTCTGCATGAAAAAATAATGACAGTTTGCGTTTGTTTTATTAACCTGCTAGTGTGCAAATGCTTCGTCTCCGACATAGGGTTATTACAATTTTTCTTACAATCTGACGATTTATTTATTGTCAATTTAATATTCATCATTGGCGCGCATACGATTAATATGACCCATGTGTACGCCAATGGTAAACATGAAATTCTGTTAGAACCCACCAAATTTCATTTGCATATATCAACCGGTTTTAGAGTAATAAGTAAATCGTCAGTTTGTAAGAAAAATATCAACACCCCCTATCTCCGACATACGTTTATAAAGCAAACTGTCATTATTTTTTCATGCAGAATTAAATTAGCCTTTAAAGTTTGCCATACTTATTTAAAAACACCCTGTATCGATGAAAAATAAGGCTAGTTGTTAAAGTATCACCTAACTTTTTTACTATCCAACATAAGCGAATGAATCGAAAAACAGAATGTTAAGAACACATGAGGCTATAGTTGGGTTTTAATTTCAGTACATATTTTATAAATGCAAGAATATTCCACAGGGTGTGGTGAACTTTGAGAAAAAATTACTTTTTGATTGGTACACCCAGTATACAATGACAATTTACCTGTTTAGCAACAATATTATTACAACGATATTATTCAAAAATACGACTATAACATTTAAAAAAATCACTTAAATCGGAAAACAGGTTTGGGAAATATGAGACATAAAAAATGACCCATTTTTAAGGTGGTAGGATCATTTCTTGGAGAAATGTAGATATACATAAATACAATTATAAATAAAGAACAGATTATACGAACATACATAATATACCGGAACAATACATACTGTCTCAAATATTCAAAGATATAGCGATTACAAAAATTGCAATTCGGCATTCTTCAATATATTTTATACAATAACTCACACACAGCCAACGGAATTGACAATGAGAGGTACCTTGAAAACAATAAAGCTCTGTTCTTATGGGGCAGAGAATAGATAATAGATAGATATGATTTACATAGGTATGTGTATATTATACACATTTAAAGAATCCACTACACCAAAATGTTGATATCCAAACAACATACACTGTTTCAAAGCGTTTTAATAGTGAAATAATTGTAGAATATTTAGTTAAATCTTTGTAAATGGAATTTTGTTTCGATATGCCGCGATGGGGCCCTTAAATGTCGGGGGCCCCGTATAATTGATACGGCTGATACGGCGGTAGCTACGCCCCTGTATAACATATTAAAGAAATACTTAAATCGGAGAATAGGTTTAGGAGATACGAGCCATCAAAAATGACCCATTTTTTGGGGTGCCCGTTTTTCGTGCCGGTGAATGTATCTATTAAATAATCTAAATTATTTTTAAAAATTTTATTAAAAGCTTAAATACAAGAAATGTAGGTAAATGTTCTCATTTAACGAAATTTCCGAAAATTGTGTATTTTTTGACTCAAGTAGGCTGAAAAATCGATTTTATAGTTATTGTTATTTCGAAAGTAATAAAACGTGTAAAAATTACAAAAAAATTGAATGTACAATTACAATTGAATGGAATTAAATACACGATAAAATGAATCAAGAGCGATAAAAAGTTTAAAGTAATAAATTCTAGTAATAATATAAAATACAGTAAACTCTCTCTTAAGGGGGTAGGCGCAAAATCTCTGTCCAATGATATTTAAATACATTTATTTTTTTCGAATCCTGAGAAAACTAATAAATATTTTTTAAAACATACACCCAGAATGAAAGATAACATTATTACGGGGGACCGAAAGTCCCTTAGAATAAAAAAAAGTTTCTTTTGAATGAAATATTCGAAATTAAAAATCACACTAACTTTTCTCTTGTTTTTTCATCCCATTATCTTTATTAAAATAAACATATATTAGGTATATAAGTTATTAAAATAAACATTATATAAGTTTTCAGGGACTTTCTGCCCTCGCTAATAATGTAAGCTTCCATTCTGCGTTTAAATTTTTCAAAAATACTTATTAGTTTTCTCAGAATTCGAAAAAAATTAATGCATTTAATTAGCATTGGACTAAGATTTTGCGCCTATCCCCAACGAGCACCTCCTCTATACGGACGGTATTTAAAACAAAATTCATTTGCCGATATGTTGAGCCTGTACTCTTCCGGACAATCCCTTAAAATGATGTGTACCTAAATGAAAAAAAAAATACATAGGTATTTTTTCCAAATATTTTAGAATACAAAACTAAAATATTTATATTTTATTATTTCAAATTAACACAGAGATGACAACGAGTGATATTTGACAACTCTTTACCTTATCAGCAGTAGGTAATAAAAATCTGGTTCTCTTAGTGTGGGATCCGTCATTAAAATATTTTGTGTGTCGGTCATTAAAAGAAATGTGACACCATAACGCGTTGCTCTAATAATACTTTAACATTGATATTATGTTGTGACTAAAAATGTTAACGGAATGTCTGCTTGATTGAACATATCCAATAAAAATTATATTTTCGTTTAAAAATGTTTGGGATTGAAGGGAGACTTTGACTCTATGATAAAACAATAATTATACAAACAAAACAGTCAAAACAAACATAATTATCAAGATTTTTGCTGTAAACTCGTGGAGAAATACATTAAATTAATAGAGATCGGGAAATATGCACTTAAAAAACCTTAAATTATGCAAAAAACAGTTGAATTGAAATATGCACCAAAATATTATGCTTTTATGCATTTATAAAAAACGCAATAATTATTATTGGTGTATTGAAAGTAGGTATTCCAGGTTGTATCTTAGTCGATAGGAAAAATATTCTGATTCGTTTTTTACGATCTTACGGAGATAGTATAGTTCATTAACGGTTTTTGCTCCAAATTTTAAAGAACGGATTGACGTGAAATTTAGCTTACACATAGGACCCATGTAAAAGAAAAAAAGTGAAAAGAAAACTTTGCCCTGGGGGTTGAGTTTCTCCTCTAATCGGAGGTGAAAAATATACGTTCAAAATAAGTTCGGAAATGGATAAACACACTCAGTGCCGGCGCTAGGGTATAAGGTGCCCGCCTGCAAAACTAGCAAAGGCGCCCCCCCCCCCCCCACATACACACAGATACTCGTACAACCCCAGCCTCGGGGACATTATGTGGGTTCTAATGGAACAGTGAGACCCACATGTACGAAAATCAAACCGGTCACACTGCGTAACCTAGAGTTGTAACCTATCTGACCCCCAAGCTATACCACTATCCCCCTTCGCAGTATATAACGAATGAGGAGACTTTGTACTAATCGTTACGTTGGATGCCCTCGCATTCCCTTGCTAGGATGCCCTTGTTTACCTCGGTTTACTTTATATGGTTAAACCACCTGATTTTAGGGGTAGCTAGAAGAGCTTTTATCTCTATTAATGCTTGATTTTGGACTGTGTCCTAAAAATGTGTGTTCCGGGCACCGACTAAGTCGGTGTCCCGCTATCCGCAAATGTCCCCGGTAAATAAAGTTCCGTACAGATTTATTGAACCCATCATCTGACAAAACAACTTCACTTTAACTCTTTTAAGAAATTAGCTAAAAGAACTGAGATTGTCTTTTGTCATTTCTTCTTTTTCGGCTTTTCTGCTAATTTTTTTTTGAATGCATTTTTATTTACCTACATAAAAATAATAACTTTAAAACCTCAAGATTATGCTTCTGTAGTAATGTGAAAGTATATTTTAATAATAGTACTGAGTATTTAACAAATATAATTTTATATTAATTGAATAAGTACAACACTGGATTCTTTAACTGCAGATGAAGAGTATACAACTGACAAACTATTCTGTATTATAATCACATGAAACAATACTAAAATGTTTATTTTAAATACAAAACATTATGTTTTTATGGAATTAATCCTTAGCTCAATACTTAAATTAAGAGGTAAAATACATAATACTTAAATTAGACAAGCCGCAAGAAAGCAGTATCACAATATTGTTTATTTTACTAGAAATGATTCACTTCCTCTCATAACTGCTGACTAAACTACAACTTGCAAGAAATTTGGAGAAAATAAACAAAGCATTCCCATTAAGAGCAAGGTTGTTTGGTTGAGATATAATATCTTTGGCCAATAAATTATATTACTACACGGAAAGAATTCTTTGCCGCATTGCATATTTTTGTATATTTTACATGTTGTGTGATAATCAAAATTAACAAACACAGATTAGGGTATTATGACGAATTTAAACCACATTTAAAAAATGAATTTTTTTATCTTAGTATTTTACATAACACCAGCAGAAACAAGCTCATTTTGGCGCCCCCCAAACAGGGGCACCCGCCTGCAGTGCATCCCTTGCAGGCCCGTTATCGCCGACCCTGAACACACTAATTCTAAGCAACTTCTGTTATATAGAATTTTTCACTAAGTTAATACTTTTTGAGTTATTGGCTAGTCGATATGTCAATTTTCCAACAAAAAACACTTTTATACGGTTTTTTGCCAATGGCTCAAAAAGTAAGTAGGTATGTTATCGGGAAAAACATTAAAAATATAGCTTATAAAGTAACAAAATTGATGTACGTATAACTTTTTAGAATCAGTAGAAGCAAAGTTGTAGCTTTGTAGCTAATGTAAAACAGGAAACAGGTTCATATTCGTCAAATTTAAAAATGAATAATTTCACGTGAAATAACCAAAAAATGATAGCAACTAAAAAATGATACACTGTTCTGAAAAAACTTATTACAACTTTTTAAAGTTTAAAAAAAATCTTTTTTATGTTTTCTAAAAAAGTTTCTAGCGTTAAAATTAAGAAAGATACTTTCAAAATAAAGTAGGTCCTATTTTTCTTAAAAAACTCCGAAAATCACCCCTTAATTCGGGCTAAGTAAAGGGCTAATTTTTGAAAAAATTGGGTTTTAAAGTAAAATTGTTTAAATTTTGAAAGAGATGATTTTTTTTTTCAAAATGACATAAAATTTATTAGTGCTACCAAAAATTACAAAGTGTAAAAAATGTAGGTTTTGCTTTTCTGAATATTTAGGATTATGTTTTTTTCTTTGAGACAAATATTGGTTAAGATATGGCTGTTCAAAATTGGCATACACAGTTGGTTAGTGACTAGTTCAATCCCTTTCAATTACATACCCTTCAAAAATAAGCACTTTGAACCAATGAAGCTTACAGATCATATTTATAAACAATACATACACGAGTAAATCAACTTGTGAAGTGGTGACGATAAATTTTATTTGCTAACTTCCTTAATTTAATGCTAAAAACTTTTTAACCTTTTTTTAAACACTACAAAAAAGTTGTAATGAGTGTTCCCCAAAAAGTGCTTTAGTTTTTGACACTTCACGTTGGAATATTCAATTTGAAATTTGACGTGTATGAACCTATTTGTCATTAGTTACAACTCTTCTTTTACTGGGTCTAGGGATCTCATACATAAGTACACCATTTTTTTATGGGCTGTATTTTTCTTAAGAATGTTTTTTTCGATAAAATACTTACTTTTTGAGTTAATTGCAAAAAAACCGTTAAAATGTGTTTTTTTTTTTGTTGAAAAAAGAACAAAAAACAACAATAGTTCCTTAGAATTAGTCAGTTAATCCATTTCCGGACTTATTTTAAACGTATATTTTTTCATCCCTAGACGAGGTGAAAGTCACCCCCATGGCAAAAGAAAACATCGGCACAATATCAATTTTCTTCTTTGATATGTTACCTATGTGTATGCCAAATTTCATGTCAATCTTAAGTCGTTTTTTAAAATTTATGGGTTTTGCAATATTTTACCGTCAGCGAACGGACTAATAGAAGAGGATCCGATATAAGGCCGATCTGCATCGATCTATTTAATGGATAACAATAATTATTGGATATGTAATTTGGTATGTTAACAATTATAAAGAACAAGGGGTGCATGATCTAATTTTCTTCTGACTATAATCAATTAATAATTAATAAATGACTTTTGTCTACTCTATGTCATATTATATATAAATTTTTAGTTTGTGAAAACTGTCATTATAGATAGCAGTGCTTTAAAGTAAGCATGAAGTAACAATGTATTTTAAATGGGATTTACTTTTTCTCACTGTTTTTGACACAATTTCATATAATCAAATATTCTTTCTTAACTTTCGCGTTTCATGGTGATGACATCTTCTTTTTCTTCAAGTGCCATCTCCGCGAAGGAGGTCGGCAATCATCATAGCTATTCGGACCTTGGAGACGGCTGCTCTGAAAAGTTCGTTTGATGTACATCCGTACCATTCTCTCAGGTTGCGCAACCACGATATTCTGCGTCTCCCTATGCTTCTTTTTCCTTGAATCTTTCCCTGCATAATGAGTTGGAGCAAGTTGTATCTCTCTCCACGTGTAATATGTCCGAGATATTCCAATTTTCTGGTTTTAATTGTATTTAAGACTTCCATTTCTTTATTCACCTTTCTCAGAACCTCTTTGTTTGTGACGTGTTCTGTCCATGATATTTTTAGAATTCTTCTATATACCCACATCTCGAATGATTCCAGTTTTTTCATTGATGCCGCATTCAAGGTCCAAGCTTCCATTCCGTAAAACAGAGTCGAGAAAACGTAGCACCTAGCCAACCTTATTCTTAGCTCTAACCTTAGACCTCTTGTGCAGAGCACAAGAGAGGTGATGACATAATGAGCAATAAATTACAAAAAAAAATTTGACAGTTTTGTGGTTTGAAAGAAATTAGAATTTTTATATGTCAAAGTTCTAAGAATTGTAGAATAGAAATGAATTCCAGTGACGAAGAGTTACAGTATTTTTATTTGTTTATCGTAGATAAAATATTGTATGAAATTGTGCGTGAAGTACTTTTTGCGAACTTCGCGATGTATAGCACTCGCTCCGTTTCATAAATAACTATTTTCATATATTAAAAAAAATGTTTCGACCCGGGTAGATATTATTCCAGATTTTCAGATTTGGGCACAGAGTTGGATTGTTGGGGCATATATGTAGAGCAGGTAGCGCAACAACTATAAACTCAATTTTACAATGGAGACCCGGAGTTAGAAGGAGACGCGGAGGAACTAGAATAAATGGTTACAGGAATTAAAGGAAGATTTATATAGGGCAGGAATTAGAGACTAGCAGAAAAACAAAAGAGGATAGAAAGAAATGGAGAAGCATAGTCAATAGTATCGAGTAGCAGATTGGGAAAAATCTGCTCCAAAAAGATGGATCTAGATAGCTTTTTAGCGGCTAATCCCCACCTGGAGGGTTTAGCCATTTAATTTTTGATTACATATTATTATTGGTACATCAAAAATTAAAAGAACGGTGCCTGTAATAAAATCTAAAATATTAAAATTTTCTATAAGTTCAAATTTATTTATTAACATTTTTGATATAATTTTCATAAATAAACGACTTACTATTAACACTTTTTTAATTAATTAAAATAAATCCATTTTACAGCAATAATAATATATTAGTATTTTTGTAAAATAAATATCAATCATATTATCATAAATAACACAGGTTTACAAAAAAAAAACTAAATTTCGGACAATTTGACGAAACCATATGACAAGGGGGTTTTTGGAGTGGCTGATCACAAATCCGGGGTCTGCTCACCTCTATCGCGTCAGGTAAAGGTAATTTCAAGGTCAAATTAAGATAAATCGACAGTCGCTCTGAAAAAGTATATTAGGGGGTTCTTGGGGTCGCTGAAGACGAATCCGGAGTCCGCTGACCTCTATCTCGTCTAGTTCAACGTCATTTTAAAGTCAATTCAACATAAATTGACACAATTGCTCTGAAAGTATAGGGAGTTTTGGGGTCGCTGATCATGAAAACTGCGGTCCGTTGAGCTCTACCACGTCATGTAAAGGTCATTTCAAGTTCAAATCAGGAGGAGTTAACAAAATTGATTTGACCTTGAAATGGCCTTTACCTGACGTGGTTGAGCTCAACGGGCCCCAGTTTTGTGATCAGGGACCCCAAAAACACCCTAATATACTTTTTCACAGCGATTGTGTTGATTTATCTTGATTTGACCTCGAAATGACCTTCAGCTAGACGTGATAGAGGTCAGCGGATCCTGGATTCGCTATAAGCGACCCCAAAAACCTCCTAATATACTTTTTCAGAGCGACTGTCGATTTATCTTGATTTGTCCTTGAAATAACCTTTACCTGACGTGATAGAGGTTAGCGAACCCCGGATTCGTAACCAGCGACCCCAAAAACCCCCCTAGTCATATGGTTTCGTCAAATTATAGTCCGAAATGTATTTTTTTGTAAACCTGTATAATCAAAAGAATATCAATATTTTAATTTAAATAGACAACTTTAAAACACAGACACCTGTATTCACAGTAAAAGTTTCAAAAGATCACACATTACGCTCAAAATAGGAGGTAAATCTAGCAGACGAGTCGTTGTGACTTCCAAAATATGACAACACCGCTGGAAGTAACAACGCGCCTTGAACTACCCTATATATGGAAGCCATAACGTATGCTGTACGCTTCGGTATATACGTATATATATACAAAATTTATTTTGGTAAATCCTTTCCCCTCAATAGGTAGACCCATTTTATAAGCCCCCCTTTTACCAAATACACAATTTTTAAAAAATAATTCCTAGTAGAAAAGGTGGAAGTCGGACAGCCTCTTCTGTATACCGGAAGTCACAACTTAACGTGCATCAATATATATATATATATATATATATATATATATATATATATATATATATATATATATATATATATATATATATATATATATATATATACATAGTAACTGTAGCTACAGGCACCCAGTAAACCGACGTCAATGTAGCTCCCGGTGTATATTGTATATAGTAAATATTGATATTTAGGCACCCAGAAACTATTTGATAAATAGGCACCCAAGCTGTATAAAATTTTGATAATATATTACAAACAATGTACATGTTCATAAAATATGTATGTAAAAGTGGGTGCCACTAATTATCGTAATAAAAAAATATGCAATTTTTTTCGAATGAAGAAAGACCTCTAACGCATTAATTTTTATTTTATTTTTTTGCATATTCAAAACTGCATAACAGAAAGACATACTTGCTCAACAAACAAAATATACACTAAAAACAAAATAAATAATAATAAACTACGGAATACGTTCTTCTTATACTTGTTGTAGATCTGTCGATTTCTTAATTCCGACGTTGAAGTATTTCTTGAGAGGTGAACTACCAGCTATCACTCCATCTTTTTGGTGCTCTCCCCGGTGAACATTTGCCTGCTGTGCTCCTCCATTCTTTATGCATGACTGAACCATTCTCTTCATTTTTGCCTACCCCATCTGACTACATCTTGCACACCACATTGTTCCCTGATGAAATTGTTTCGTATTATATCTCTTCTTGTCTTCCCTGCTATTGCTCTTGGTGTCTTCATTTCGGCTGTCCGTAGCATACCTTTGGTTTTATTGGTGTCTTCTCTTGATTCAATACCATAGCTCATAACAGTTCTGATGCAAGTTTTATAAATTCTAACTTTGCTGTCCATTGTCATATATGGGTTATTCCAGACCACATCTCTCAAACATCCGGACAAGACGGCGGCCTTGTTAATTTGTCCTCTTAGGTCTTTGGTTGGGGAATAACTTGATAAGTCTACACCTAGATATTTAAACTGGTTTAGCTGTTCTATGGGTTTCCCCTTTACCACGAGCTTGCACCTAATTTAACGTTTTGCAATGGTAATGCATTTTGTTTTCTGCGTGGATATGTTCATGTGAGTTGTCGTCATGCTTGGTAGAATCGATAAAGTTGTCTTTGTAGGTTATCCTCATCCTCTGAAATCAGGGCTGCATCATCCGCATAGCACACCACACTGATTCTACTGTGACCAAGTCTGTATCCTAGTTGTAGCAATTCCACATCTTCTATTATTTCATCCATTAGTATATTGAATAGAAATGGACTGACGCTGTCTCCCTGTCTGATCTCCCCTGGTGTTGGTATGTTGGCCGTAGTGATGTCGTCTGTTTTAATTTTTGTCGTGCTGTTATTGTTCATTTGTTCTATGACTGTCGAATGCTTTCGTTAGGTCTACGAAACAAATATATGCGGGTTTGTTATATTTTATCTATCTACTTCTCTTTCACTTTTTTCATGACAAATATTGCATCTGTCGTCGACCTGTGTTTTCTGAATCCTTCCTGTTCTTCTCGGTTTTTTTCTGTAAATCCAATTTATCCTTGAATATGCCTGTGAATAACTTTATTGTCGTATTTAAGAGAGTTATTCCTCTGTAGTTGTCCGGATATGATCTTTGTCCTTTCTTAAAGATGGGTATTGTGATACTGGTGTGCCAATCTTGTCGTATCTCTGCTATGTCTAAAATTTTGTTAAACAATGTTGTGAGACAATAATTATTGACTTTATGACCGCTGTATTTCAGCAGCTTGTTCGGTATTCCATCAGTACCTGGCGATCGTCTATTCTTTAAGATCTTCATTCTCGCTTCTCCTTCAGTTTCTTTAGTGATATACCTGTCTTCTGTTTTGTAATCGTGTTCGTCATTGGCTTCTTCACCTTCGTAGGGTTCTTTGAAATATTTTCCCATGTCTCAGTTGGCATCCCTATTGTCTGTACAAATTCATTTATTGTTTTTTTTCTGTTTTTTAGCATTTTCCAAACTTTCCTCTGTGCGCCGTAGATGTAGTGATCCATGTCACTTGTAAACTTGATTCAATGCTCTATTTTTATTGTTCTTATTAGCGAATTTATTCTGTTTGTTTTTTCTATACATATAGATGGCGCGTTGTTCCTGCGTTCCGGTGCTTCTGTAACACATATAGCATTTTCTCTTTTGTTCTGCGAGTTCTTTGACTTCTTGACAAAACCATTGTTTGTTGTTTCTTATTGCGCTGGTGTTTGTTTTTCTTTGAAGACAAAAATTTTATTTTTTAATATGATTTTCTATAGAATTTTTGCTTTCCAAGTATATAAAAACTATATTTTTTTGATATACTGATCTTATACACAGGACAGTTTTTTGACGTCTTGTAAATTTCAAAGCTAGAGAAAAAGCTATCATTTCCACCCCAACAATAATAACTGTACGTAATATGTAGTCACTTTTGTATACATTGATTAGCGCGCTAATAATCGGAAAAATAACGCAAAAGATGGAAAACATATTAAGTTGTGAGATAGAATGACATGGAACTAGTAGAGTTGGTAAATTTAGCGATAAAAACGTATAAATTTAAATTCTATTTATTGTTTCCCACCTTTAGACGTATCAGAGGAGAATGTCAACTAAAACAGTCACTCTCACGGTGGCTAAACTCGAAACAGTAAATATAATGTAAATTTATAGGTTTTTGTCGCTAAACTTCCCACATCTACTAGTTTTATTTTTTTTATCTAATAACTTAATGTTTTCCATCTTTTACGTGATTTTGCCGGTTATTAGCGCACTCATCACTGTATATACACTGAGTCCACGAGTCTTTACCCGTGCCTTATTAATGCCTGGCGAGATAAAACACATACTGTTTATCTAGCATCATTCTGTTCCACGCATGAAACTAATGACAAACCAGTTACCGCCTCTTATTAAGTAAAAACACATGTTATTTTTATGAACGATCTACGCTCAGTACAATGAAAAGAGATAGGTACAAAAAAGACGATTGGGGATGTTTTCACATATTTTAAGTACAATTTCTGACGTTTTGGTTTGTTTACATTTATGGCTGTCAGTTTGTTGAAGTTTTTTATAGTATACAAACAGTTGTTTTCCCAACTAATTTTATATTGGAGTTTGAAATTTTATGATAAGTTTCTATTATTTTACGATTAATTTTGACAAGTAACCTCATTGACACAGTTAAGGAATGCTTGTGTTCAATGTTCCGCCAAAGTGAATAAAATATCAAAAAGAAAATATGTTATTAGTTTTTTTTTATAAATTGCTTATTTATTTATTAATCAATGATAATAAAATAATTTATTAAGCTACTTCAAATGTAGCTGTAATTCTTCACCAAAATTTTAAAGCAAAACTTACATTTGCGATTTTATTTATTTGATAACGTCAAATTTTAACCCGTGATTGGTACAGTAGCTACTTACTGTCACTTGCTGTTGTGTTTAGTAAATTTTTCGACTTATTTCGTATGCTTTAACTTTAAAGGATGACGCACGGGTAAAGACTCGTGGACTCACCTGTATAGAAATGTTTAAAATAATGGAATAAATTCAATTTATCGAAAATAGTCCACTTTGGAGAAAAATCCCGAGACAGGTCGATTTTTATTTCTAAATTATGATTTTTTGACATATTATATACTATAATAAATTCGAGGAAATGAAGCTGAAAAAATGGCAAAACCTCGCAATTTTTTCCAGCATCGATTTGTACAAAAATTTGGGTTTAGGCTCATTACACCCTCTAGTTCATTTTCTATATTGAGCCGTTGTACGCTTTTGGTTTCTTAAGGGTGAAAACTACCCCTAATTGTAAAAAATTATAAAATAACATTTTAAACTTTAATATTGTCAACATTTGGTTCTTATTAGTTACAGAATGATTGTTTTATTCTTTAAGATATACTATCATAATATTTCAACCCTTAAAACCACCCTTGTTGGAGCCATATATAAAAACTTTACTTATCCTAAACGAATAATGTCGGCTTGCATCGATTTACAGAAAAATTTGGAATTAGGATCATCTTACCCTGTACTTTATATTCTATATCATGCTTAAGGGCGTTGATTATTTTTAGGGATGTAAACTACCCCTTTTTGTCAAAAATTATATAAAAACACTGTAAACTTTAATATGGGTAAAATTTGGTTTTAATTGATTAAATAATGATTGTTTTATACTTTAGGATATAATATCATAATATTTCAACCCTTAAAAACCACCCTTAATAACATTACAGTTTTTATAAGTAGATATTTTAATAGATCTATACAGAAAAAAAGAAGAATTAAAGAATTACAAAAACATCTATTTACACAAAAATACGAATTTACAAATATGTACAAATACAAATACAAATAGTTTTTTAGGCATCTTCCAGTATACGAACCGGTTATATGGTATTATACATACATTGAAAATTATCCATAACCGGACTATCTGAATTTTTCAAAAAAAAAAATATTGGTTTTATAAACAGAGCTTCTTCATTTTTGGCGATAAAAAGTTTTTTCAAAATTGACTTTGTAGCATTTTTGAAGAGTTATAAGACTGTGTAAAGTAAATTCCGTAAGATCCCTTAGTTTTTAATTAGGGTGGGTTAAAGGGCTCGAATAAGGGGGTGTCTGCTCGTAAATAGAGGTTTTAAACAGCCATATCTCGCTAACTGTTCATTATAATGAAAATCTATGCACAAGGAATTTTAGTTCTTAAAAAATAATAGTAATAAAATTTTAGTAATACATAATTTTTTTCGTATCTCCAGTATTTTCGGATATATTTTGAAATAAAAGGTGAAAAATGGGAAATTCCAAAAAATTAATTTTTCTTTAAACTCCAATTTTTCTAAAATTATGCCTTTTAAATAGGTCACACTTCTTGGGTGTATTGTAAATCAAATATAAAAGGAATTACAGAAAGGTGAAGAACAATTTTTAATTAGGAGGGTAGTTAGGGGGTTGTTTTCACTGATTTTTTCATAGAGAAAAGCAGGTACCGATCTTTTTTGATCATAAGTCGCTTAATTTTCAGGCTAGAAACTTTTTATTGTTATTTTTTTAAAGGGCTAACTGTATACTTGAAAAAAGATTATATAAGTTTTCCTCGAAGAATGCAAAGTTTTTTCGTTATTTTACTTTGAATATTTCAAATTATGTATTTGACGAAAAAAGCTAAGTTTTAACATGCCGTATCTCAGTTTGTATTGGTCTTAAAGATATCACGAAAAAGAATTTGGTTTGTGTTACTAAAAGATACAATTTTGATATCTACAGTTTTTTTTATTAAATGCATATTTTTCAAGGTATTCTCAAAAAACCCTCTAAAAAAGTCTTTCAAAAAAGTTACTTTCAAGCGCGAATAACTCGAAAAATATTAATTTTACGAAGAAAATGTAAAAAACATTTTTTTCTTAGAATCACTTTTTACATCGATTTACATGGTTAAAATGTAATAAAAAATTCCCGCCCCCGAGATGGGGTGGCAACCACCCCCAAGGGTTTTGCGTACAGCGGCATGATATAGAAAATGATCCTTGGACTATTCCCTACCTTCTGTGAAAATTTCAAGTAAATCCATGCTGGACGAAAATATTGCGAGCCAAAATGCTTCATTTCCTCGACTAATAGTGACATTCATTTGGGCGTTTGATGTAATCGATGATTTTTAAAAATGGAAATGGGGGTCGTGGGGTAGCTCATTTGAAAGGTTTGTCAATTCTCTAGTCAGTAATATAAACAATAACATTATTATTTATACAAGGTGGCCAAAAATATATTTTTAAAAAAATTTATACAGAGTGGCCAAAAAGAAGAATATAACTAGATATGTAATTTATTTAACTCAAAATACATTTTACTGATGTAAGAAAATATAAAAAAAAATTTTTTTCATACATAAACATTGCTTTTCGCATAAATTAAATGTCAAACAGCCACTCACCTACTTGTTGGCAGTTTGAACATTTATTTAAGCGAAAAGCAATGTTTATTTATCAAATAAACATATTTTTCTCTTTTCTCATAGTAGTAGAATGTATTTTGAGTTAATTAAAATACATACATTCTTCTTTTTGCAGCAAATAATTTAATTCAAAAATAATTTTTTGGCCACCCTTTATAAATAAGGATTATGTTTATATTACCGAATAGAGAATTAAATAACCTTTTAAATGAGCTACTACACGACCCCTATTCCCATTAAAAAAATCATCGATTACGTCATCACGCCCTAATGGATGACGTTACTATTATGGCATATAAATATGTCAAAAAATCATACTTTAAAATTAAAAATCGACCTGTCTCGGGATTTTTCTCCAAAGTGACCATTAAATGAATTGATTCCATAATTTAGAATCTCTCTGTATATGGATTTTAAATCTGTACATTTATCTTGGCGATTCTATTTCATCAAATAAATAAAAAATTTCATTAGATGAAAAACCACGTTAGTTTCTCCACTTCATTCCACAATATAATGACTCAGTTCTTACAAGAAAAAAATTAATGCTTTTAGAGTATTCTTTGTGGTAGGGGAGCAAAGTATGCTAAATTTGCAGTCACTCGAGCGCTTTGGGGACCTATTGGGTTGCGAAGAGTAGGTCCCAAAACCAAAAAAAGTTAAGTAAAGTTTTCAATGTTAGTAGGCGCTTGCCATTTTTTAATTTAATTTTCCATTTCCAACAATCTTTTTCTTCCGATTATGACGCCATCTATCCATAATTCGAAAAAATGTTTCGCATAGAAGTTACTTATTTTTACGTATGGAATTCAAATCAGCAATAAAAAATGGGGGCTCCTATTTAGGATTTTAAAGTAACCCCCACCCCACCTCCGTGGGAGGTAGTGTGTGGTGCCATTCTATAGATTTTTCAAAAATATTGAATAAGTATATTTTACAGTTTTTCGATCTGATGTTCATTTCGCGAAATATCGCGGGATTCGCATTTAAAATATTAAATTTCCCCTCCCCCACCCCTCTCCGTGGGGAGTCGTGTATAGTCTCATTCGATAGATTTTTAAAAAATATTGAGCACAAATTTTTTAGTTTTTCGATCTGTCATTTATTTCGCGAAATATTCGCTTTTTTCTTGTGAACCTTTGGGACTCGCCCATTTCCTTACGCCCGGCTCAAATCGTCTGATTTTTGAAATATGTTAATCTCAATTAACATGAGTTAGGTTATATTAGGGAAAGGCGGGGTTGTCAGATTTATGGTGCCACTATGCCACTTTTTTTATTGGTGCCAAATTGACTAAAATTATATAGTTACATACAGTTGTATATAGTAGAGCGCCCTCTATCGAAAAATGCCTGAACAAATCAATATGTCCGTTTAGAAAAAGTCTCAATCTGGCACCATTACGTTTTTTACATATTATGCATTAGGAACACTTGTACTCTCCTAGGACGAAAACATACACGCTGTCGTACTGGCACCCAAAATCGGGTGCCACATCGTCAAATTGGGTGCGACATTGACATGTTTTGCTTAAAAATGGTGCCAGATTGACAGAATATATCTGTATATATATATATATATATATATATATATATATATATATATATATATATATATATATATATATATATATATATTATATATACAGAGAGAGTCTGTAAAGTGGAATAAATTCAATATCTCAAATACTGATTGTTTTTTTGGAAAATGCTCAGACCCGTCGATTAGTATTTCAAATTGTCCTTTTTGACATTCAATAAAAATGTATACAGGGTGTCCCAATTTAGAGATATGACGTCATCGTCGATTTTCTTAAATGGCAACACTGTCATTTTGATAGCTAATTTGATAGGGTTTGTAAAGTTATACATAACTGCAAAATATCAAATTTTTATTCTCTACCATTTACAAGATAATAGAAAATAACAAAGTTATATCTGTAATTTGGAATATATTCAATAATTAAAATACTAACTGTTTTTTTGAAAAATGCTCAGACCCGTCGATTAGTATATCAATTGTCATTTTTGACATATAATAATAATGTATACAGGGTGTCCCAATTTAGAGATATGACGTCATCGTTGATTTTCTTAAATGGCAACACTATCATTTTGATAGCTATTTTGATAGCGTGTGTAAAGTTATACACATCTGAAAAATTTCAAAATTTTATTCCCTACCATTTACAAGATAATAAAAAATAACAAAGTTATGAAGAACAAGAAGTAATCAAATAATAATTGAATTTATTTATTTCAATTAAGCAAATGCTCATAACGTTGCCCATTGACAATTTGACAATAATTGAGGGCAACATTATGAGTTTTTGCTTAATTTATTGAAATAATTAAATTCAATTATTAGTTGATTACTTCTTTTTCATAACTTTGTTATTTTTTATTATCATCTAAATGGTAGAGAATACAAATTTGAAATTTTGCAGTTGTGTATAACTTTACACACCCTATCAAAATAGCTATCAAAATGACAGTGTTGCCATTTAAGAAAATCAACGATGACGTCATATATCTAAATTGGGACACCCTGTATACATTATTATTATATGTCAAAAATGACAATTTGATATACTAATCGACGGGTCTGAGCATTTTTCAAAAAAACAGTTAATATTTTAATTATTGAATATATTCCAAATTACAGATATAACTTTGTTATTTTGTATTATCTTGTAAATGGTAGAGAATAAAAATTTGATATTTTGCAGTTATGTATAACTTTACAAACCCTATCAAATTAGCTATCAAAATGACAGTGTTGCCATTTAAGAAAATCGACGATGACGTCATATCTCTAAATTGGGACACCCTGTATACATTATTATTGAATGTCAAAAAGGACAATTTGAAATACTAATCGACGGGTCTGAGCATTTTCCAAAAAAACAATTAGTATTTGAGATATTGAATTTATTCCACTTTACAGACTCTCTCTGTATATATATATATATATCGGGGTTTTTCCTTAATGTCGCCGGTTTACGAAATAACGAATTTATTCCTTTCGTTTGCACCATACTGTATATTGGAAGGGGTAAATTTTTGTTCCTTGATATTTTCATAACTTTGTTTCCGCTGTTCTATTGATCTACTTCCCCATTTTTTCACAACTCTCAGTAACCCTATTTAACAGAATCTGAAGACTATGGTCCGAATCAGTCATTAAAACCGTGTCATCTGCATAGCGGATGTTATTTACTCTTTTACCGATTATCTTGATTTCTTCTGATGTTGTGTCTGAAGACGTGTCTGTCTGACACGTCTTTGTATATCAATTGGCTTTGACGTGTTACCATTGGTCTTCATGATTGCTGTCTGACTAAAATAAATAGCTTCTATAATCTTTGAATCTCTTTTGTCGACTCCGATGTCAAAATAATTCAGATCAACATTTAAGCGTGCACTCTGGAGAAAAACATTACAAGTGTGAGGTTGGTTTTAAGCAGTTTTCACAAATATCTATTCTCAAAAAACGTTTGATGACACACACTAGACTAGAACTAGAGAAACACCTGTTAAAACTGAAGAAACACTAGGGAAACCCTTGGAAAAACCTCACATGTGTGATATTTATTTTAAGCGTTTGGCCCAGCAAGTTATTTGAAAGTCCATTTGCGTGTTCACACTGGAGAAAAGCCTTATAAGTGTGAAATTTGTTTAAAACGGTTTGCTTCAAACGATCATTTGAATGATCGATATGCAGATGACACCTTGTTAGTGACAGGATCAATTGAACATCTTCAAGCGTTATTGAACTTGGCGTTCTGCGCGATATATGGACTCACACTCAACGCAAGAAAAACAAGTTTTTGGTTATTAGTAAACAGGCAACAACTTAACAATCGCAATCGGTAATGACTCAATTGAACGAGTAAGTAATCTTGTATATCTGGGTACTCACATTACTGAAAGCTGGAACCCTAATACAGAAATAAAAAGTAGAATTGCCAAAGCAAGTACAAGTTATATGAAATTTAAGAAAATCCTGTGCAGTCATGATCTAAATTTGGAAATTCGCATAAGAATGGTTCGATGTTATATATTCCCAGTACTACTTTACGGGGTTGAAGCATGAACCCTGACAGAATCACTTAAAAAACCTAGAAGCATTTGAGATGTGCGTCTACCGCCGTATTCTGAAGATCAGTTGGGTAGAAAGAGTCACAAACGAAAGGGTTTTGCAACGTTTGAATAAAATTGCGAAGTAGTGAACACGGTTAAAAGGCGAAAATTGGAATACTTTGGTCATATAATGCGTCACCCAGAAAAATATGACGTACTTCATTTTGTCATGCAAGGTAAAATAATGGGAAAAAGAAGTGTGGGCCGCCGTACAACTTCTTGGCTTAAAAACCTACGCCAATGGTTTGGAAAAACTATCACTGAACTATTTCGTGTGGTTGTAAATAAGACAATGATTGTTAATATGCTGGGCAACATGAGAGGCAACGATCGACAAGCGGTCTCGGCACCTTAAGAAGAAGAAGGAGAAACACCACATAAATGCGAATTTTTTTTTTAAACCGTTTGCATATAGAAGTTTATTAAAGAGTCACACGAAAACACACATTGAAAAAATAGAATACAAGTGTGAAATTTGTTTTAAGCAGTTTAGCCTAAGTTGTACTCTGAAAAGACATATGAGATTGTATACTGGGAAAAAGCCTTACCAGTGTGAATATTGTTTTAAATTGTTTGCAATGAAGGATAGTTTAAACAAACATTTAAGTAATTCACATTTGAAAAATACATAAAAATAAAGTTTACATATTTTTTCTAAAATAATTTATATTTTTGTTTTTACAAATTGTTAAAATTCCTTTAACAGTTGTATCAAAATTTTGTCTACTTTGGCTTTGAGATGTAAGCTAAGATGTTTTCATCGAAACCTTGAAGGAATTAACGCCCTTAGTTGAAAGAAAGTAGATCTAAGAAGAAATATTGCTCTCGGGTTTGAGTAATGCCCTAAATTTGTAATAAGTGGATTAGTGTAAGTAGAAGCTGGTCCCGATCTTAATTCACGAAATTAATTTGAATAGAAATCCCTGGATCTGCCAACAGTCTGAAATATTAATAGGCCATTTCATCTTGTCCCTGCACCTGCATAATCAATTAGAGAGGTTGTCCTTTAGACCAATAAAATTATATTTACAGTTACGGGTTAAGTGAAACACATTAAATGGTGCTAGGTTTCGAATTAATCATGCTTTCCATTTTTTTATATTCAGTATCACCAATAATTGAAATTATGTGTAATATTGCGAATATCACGGAGTATGAACTACCCTAGAACTACACTCATGGAGAGCTAACATTGCAAAATAATAAAAGCGTCGGTTCGGATAATCTCCCTCCCGAACTTTTTAAAAACGGCGGCGCCAGGCGCCGCCACCCTCTTGAGACACTTGCATAAACTGATAACTGCCATTTGGTAACAGAACCCAGCAAACAGGTTTGAGCCCAGTTACGTGATAATTACGTTAAATTTACGGCAAATTTCAACGAATACGTAACTCGGAGATTTATGACGGGAAAAAAACGTATTTCAGTGCCAAATCATTCACCAATATATTTTTGATTCCTTTATACATGTTTGACATTAGAATAATATAAAATCATAATGACGAATATTGTACATGTTTTTTATCATAGGTGTGAATGTCGGTTACATCGCAAAGGTACGTTTATTTCACGTAATAATCACGAAACAGAAATAACTTCCTTTGGTTAAATTTTGAGAAATATTTTTGAAAACAAAATTTTACAACGGTGTTGGTTAAATACGTATCGCTTGAATGTTACTCCCTGTATTTTATGGACGTCGAAAAATTAGATGTATTCCACGTAAAGTAATGTAAATAATACAATATTTAAACAAAAAGTTTATGATTTCGCTTTTAAAATCATTTAGCATAACTATTTCAATCCAACCTTGATTTGAAGCTATTTTTGCTATTTTTTTTTCTTTAAAAATATCACAGCTAAAATGATGTCGAGTCTAATTTTCAAATCGCGCGCGGTGATGACGTACTACCAAGCCTTTCTCCTCCTTTAAATACTATCACGTGACCACGATACGTGATTAACATAGTTGGTTCGAAAACTAAATTAATCGATTTATCGAATAATAGATACGTTTCGATAGGATTATTTTTTTATATTATTCTGGTATTGAAATAGATTTTTAGTAAGACCAATTAGGTAATAGCAGAAGAAATTTAAAAACAAAAAGAAAATATGTAATACTAATTTAAAGTAAGTAGAATAGTTTAACTGTAATTTAAAAATAATCGATTTTTATAATCGATGAGCATAACCTCTAATTCTCTAATATCAGCTTCTCACATTTCTCCTCACTCACAACAAAAAGTGAAAGTGAAACGTGAAGAGCTATATTTCCCTCGTTTTATTTTAGGCGGGTTTATTTATAATAATGCCTTTCGTATTAACGTTTACCTCACTGCTCGAGGGTTGAAGTGTCGTCAAAATAAAAAGTGACCTGTGTTGTGTTTTGTGTTGGCAAATTTTTTAATGCGTCTTTAGGTCGGTAGCATTTTTGGTTCATTATCTTGTATAATAATTATACAAGACAAATGTTTTAAAGTCTCTAAATTCTACTAAATAAATACATTGTTAATACTTTATAGGCTTGTTTTATTTATGTCATATGAGGATAATAATTACATGATTAGTAAGTTAATTAAGGTCGAATTATTTACGTGAACCGAAAGATATGTTGATCAACACGTATTTGCAACGTGAATTTCCCGAAACATTTTATTGGTATTTAAGGTGAATAACACGTCTATTGAAGACGAGTTATTCACGTAATTTAAAGACGTATTTTCAATGTGACATTCCAACCAAATTTTCACGTGAAATTCACGTAAGCAATTTACGTATATTGGTGACAAATGTACCAGAAATTCACGTAATTAACACGTCGGTCTGTTTGCTGGGAAAGAAACACCCACAGATTGGAAGTTGGGTGTACCTACTGTGTCCTCTACACAAAAAGGGAGACATGATGGTGTGTTATAATTATAGAGGCATCACTCTACTCAATATGGCATATAAAGTTTTGTCCAACGTATTGTACAAAAGACTCCTCCCCTAAGCCGAACAAATAGTGGGAGGATATCAGTGCGGTTTCCGTCCTAATAAATCAACAACGGACCAGCTATTTACAGCGACGCAGATCCTTGAAAAAACCCTAGAGTTCGGTGTCGACACACATACCACATATTCGTGGACTTTAAAGTCGCGTATAACTCAGTTAATAGAGGTAAACTTCTACTTGCTATGGTAGAATTTTAAATACCGCTTCGTCTTGTCCAATTAACTGAACTTACACTCACATGAGCAGAGAGCATTATAAAAATACAAAACGATTTCTCAAGACCCTTTCATTGCAAAAATGAATTAAGACAGGGTGATGGACTATTCGGGTCTGTGATTTAACTTGGCATTAGAAAAAATAATTCGAGAGTCCCAGATTAATACTACCCAGATAGCACAAGTACGTTTTATGGACATCCAATGGACGTACATCTGTGTACATTGGAACGTCCAATGGACGTCCCGCTAAGGTACAATGGACATCCGATGGACGTCCAACGAACGTCCAGAGTTCACAAAATTGGACGTCCATAGAACGTCCGCTACGAACATACAGTGTACGTTGTTGAAGCTTTCAGTGTACATTTTATGTACATTCAATGTACATCTAATGTAGATTCAATGTACGTCTTATGGACATTTTTGTAGGGCACTTTTCAGAAAGCAATCTAGTGTCCATAATTTTTTGAATACATACATAGCAAAAAGCCTTTAGGTATAGGAAATAGTTCCTATAATACTAAACTTATACTTTAAAATATTACACAAAATACCTTTTTTATTTATCTTTATTATAACTTTATTATAGGAACTTCATTAATGCACGACTGCACTTGCACGATAAACAGCAAACACAAAGATATCACAGTTGTTGTATTGGTTGTTGTTGTAATACAACAACAACCAATACAACAACAACCAATGCAACAACAACCAATACAACAACAACCAATACAACAACAACATTCTTAATTTGTAAATTATGATATTGTTACCTAAATGTGAACTTATGTAATACCTAATCAAAATGCTATTAGATTTAAGTAACCATGTATCAATGACAGTACAGCTAATAACCCAAAGTGGTTGATGCTGATAACAATAAAAAAAAAAAGATATCACAGAGGATGTATTATATTGTATGTAATAACTTAATAAAGACAAAATTCAGATAATGGCGCCCTATGATGCATGCACATTAAAAGATGTTTATTTCTGTTCTCCTTCCAAACATTATTTCTTAGAACTTAGAGTCAGTACGGTTGTATATTGCAAGCAGGTTTGCCATTCTGTGAATTATCATAAATAAATCCTCCTTCAGTATTCCACAACACTTAACAGCGATAATCCCCTAAAAGTACTTGCCTAGTACTACCTTTTACGAACGATAGCGTGAAGAGCGACAACGTTGTCAAGAAGATTCTCATTTAGTTTGGCGGGAAATTTAAGTTACAAAATGCCCATTTAAGATTTAAATTGGTAGTGTCTAATTATTGTAAGTTCTATAATTACCGATGCGCGATGTAGCTCCGTTATTCTGAAAAAGTTTACCATCGTTTTATCATCATCTAATATTATATAGGTTTAATTAAAATAATTTTAGTGGTTCAGTGTTTTAATTCGATGATGAAAAAATATGTGACTACATTTATTAGAAGCTTCTTGTATTCTACTAATAATATTGCTTTGATTAAAACAAGAAGCTATATATAATTACTCATAATAATAGTCGCATTTTGTGTAAAATCTCCATGGACCACAAATGGATGTCCAATGTACGTTGAAATCAAACGTCCAGTGGACGTCGCGTAAGGGACGTACATAGTACGTCCAGTTTTGGTCCATGGACGTTTGGACTTTAAATGTACGTTATATGGACGTCCATCGGACGTTGTGTGCTATATGGGTAATGGTACTATCTTTAACAAATCAGCAGAAATTGTCGGATAAGCAGATGACGTAGACATCATAGGTAGGTCCACAGAATTTCTGACTGAAGATAAGAGCATCTGCGCAGAGAATGGGACTAAATATAAATGTTCAAAAGACCAAATATATGTGTTGCACTAGGTCAAGCAACCCCATACCTACAAGAATAATAACTGACGACCTAGAACTGGAAGGTGTCGACAAATTCACATACTTAGGCTTACTGCTAACTAAAGATAACAACGGTAGTGAAGAAATTAAAAGAAGAATAGAGTTCACCAATAAGTGTTACTATGGCTTAAGAAGACAGATGGCCTCAAAAATACCTACAAAAATTAAATTTACTCTCTACAAAACACTAATAAGACCAGTGCTAACATATGGTTCAGAAACTTGGTCACTTACACAGAATGACCAATAACTGCTCAAACGTTTTGAGCGAAAAATCATAAGACGAATATATGGAGGCATAAAAGAAGAAGGTTTGTGGCGCAGGCGTTACAACTTTGTGTTGTATAGAAGTTTTGGAGAACCTGACGTAAAATTCATTAAAGTAGCATGCCTTAGATGGATAGGTCATGTAATCAGGCCATAGTCAGAAAACTTTTTTACCGAAGAGGGCCGATAGGACAACGAGCAAGAGGAAAACCGAAACTTAGGTACCAAGACAACTTAGAAAATGATTTAAAATCTATTGAAATTAGAGCATGGAGAAGAGTTGCCAGAGACAGGGGCGAATAGAGGATTGTTCTGAAAAAGGCTTTGGCTCATAAAGACCTGTAGGGCCACCGATGATGATGATAATGAGAAATGTGTGAAATATTAATAGGTCATTTCATCTCGTCCCTGCACCTGCATAATCAATTAGAGAGGTTGTTCTTTAGACCAATAAAAGTATGTTTACAGTTACGGGTTAAGTGATAAACATTAAATGGTGCTAGGTTGCGGACTAAACATGCTTTCTATTTTTGAAGTTATACTTCTTTAGGCGCGATTGGGAAAATTTTTAGGATTGGGAGTAAATGTAAATGTTCGCGAGTTATCAAAAATTGTTGGCCCTACGACGCATATACGTTATACGCTCGCTTTGATTGGACATTCCAATGACATTTCAAAAATTATTCAATATGGCGGATGTGTTTAAAGAATGTGTTGTCGTCATTCTTGTTTATGGTTATGGTTGTTAAGTTGTGTTTTAAAAGTTGTGAGAACAGAGACAAAAGTGAGTTCATAGTTGTACTGACTTTTTAAATAGTTTTTATATATATGTTTGGACTTATTAATATAAAAAAGAGTGTACCCAGCTAACCAGATGACGTCAAGAGTACGTCACAAGTACGTCATCTGATGACTAGACTGACGTCAGCAACTGACGTAATTATGACGTCTTTATTACGTGAAAAAGTCACAGCCCAGTGACGTCAGCAACTGACGTTAGTATACCGTCATCCTCTGACGGCGTAGTAACGTGATAATGGCGTCTATTTCACGGCACAGACGGAAATGTCCGGGGTTAAAAATTGGTCATTGATAGGTCAGTACTGTGACTTCATTCAGATTTGACGCTGTAGAATACCTATAAATATAACTGGTTTAGCTCACTTGTAAAACGTGCGACCAAGTGTGCACTTAAGATAACAAATAATATATGAGTTATCACCTTTTAAGACGTACATTAAATTGCATGTGGCTTAACTTTTTTTTAAAACCTTGTAATTCGTGTCCGTAAATTAAATAATAAAACAGTGGAATAATATATAATTATTTATTTTATTAGTAATAAAAAATATAAAAACAAAAACAACATTGCATTAAAATATAACTATAAATATATGCAGTACAATAACCGTTGTATGTCATCTATTACTTGTGACCATATATTGTAAACTGGTCTCAAAGTCCAGAGTTAGTTAAATAAAATTTGTAGTGTAGGTTGCTTTTCGAAAAATGTAAATAGCCTTGGATTTTGAGGCCAGTTTACAATATGGTCACAAGTCGTGACGTACAACGGTTTTTATATTGTATAGATTACATACATTGACAATATAGATTGTCAAATACATATAAAATGTAGATCCCTATTACCATAAAAACCAAATCTATATTGCTAAAATTAACTTTTATTCATTTATTAGGGGAAGGGAGGGCAAGATGGAAGGCTTAACTTTATAATGTGTAAAAAAATAAAACAACGTAATACAAAACTTTCATTTTAATCATTCTTGAAAGAGACCTTATACAGTTACAAAAGTCAGCCATTAAATATTATTAATAATAAGTAGAATTTTTTTTATGAGTAATTAAAAAATAATGTCAAAAATTCCATCTTGCCCTTACCCTGAGGGCAGGATGGAAAGCTTGTTCGGGCAAGATGGAATGTAGAGGAAAGCACTACATTTTACAGTTTACACACAAAAAACTGCCATCTTCTGTGTCGGTACACAATTCATGTGCCCAACCATTACATACAGGACATTGTACCCAGTCCTCTGTGGGCGGTTCCACATAACGTTCATCACATACATAGAACACATCATTTTGTGAAGACTGTTTTAAATGTTGTACAATATTTTTAACTTTTTCTATTTTTGTCCCTTTTCCTTTACCTTTTCTTTTATTCTCGCAGGTTCCTATTTCCTTGGTATTATTTTTGCCTAACTATTATCTTCCAACTTGCCCTAAGTTGCAATTTTCCATCTTGCCCATATGCCCCTTTCCAATAATAATATCAATATTTTAAAAATGCTTTAATATTTCTCTTATTTAAATATCAATTCAGATAACCTGTACCTAATAGATACTTTGAATAAATGCATAATAATAATATTATACACCTTGTTTAAATAATCGTATCACAAAAATACAATAATTATGTAATATTTAACTGCGAAAATAAGAAGGAAGCGTGTACACTCATTAGCTGACCTGAACTGATTCAGCCGTCGTTTGTAAATGGAAGAGGTTCGTCTGCATCTGTGTGAATGTGGATCCAGGCGCTTCATTGCGCAGTTCGGGTTTTATAGGTAATTTCCATCTTGCCCTACCCTTCCATCTTACCCTCCTTTCCCCTACTTAACTTCCTGTATTTTATTTAAATGTAATAAAGGAAAAGATACAAAACTATCTGTACCCTCCTTTGGAAACAGCATACATTTTGCCACAATTTCATGTAGAAACCAATATTGTAATGTAGAAAGTTTATTTACTACATATATATTCAACTCTTTTGAATCAAAAGGATAACTGTACAAAGAATCATAATTTTCAAATACTTTTCCAACAAAATAAATATCAGATTGTTTATCTAGAACATTCAGAATTTGAACAACCAAGCCATTGTTGGTTAAAACATAACAATCCGAATAGGAATAGGAATCAATCGTCAACTGTAACCCATCTAATGTAATTTTTGTAAATTCTTTATAATCTTTATCAAAATGTAAACGGAGAGATGAGAAATGCTCATACAAACATTGTATTTTTTTTGTTCCCGAATTTATTTTTAAATGATTATTTGATTCAAGTAATCGACAGTAAGCCTGCTGAAGAGGTTTTGTTGGAGACCTTATCAATTTTTTTTAAATGACCCAAAAAGTTTTCGAATGGAAATGCCGAAAATGAATCTAATTCACCATACATTTTAGAGTCATCAGCAAGGTGCGACAAAATGTGAAAATTATATACTGCAAACTCAGCTCCATATATTTTTATAGCATGTGATACAAAAATTGACAATGAGTTATTGACCAAATCATATCCAAATTTGTTTCCAAAAAAAGATGAACATAAAATAATATTCCAACATGAAGTAAAAGAAAGTGCTCATACATTCCAATATCTATATTTTTTAACACTGGTCCTAAGTATAATAAGAAAGTACGAAATTCTGTTGCTTTCTATCGTGCTAGCTCTGATAGGCTTCTAGGTTTTCTATTAATTTCCTTGACGATAAAAGGACGTAAAGATAACAAACTCTGTGACAGTAATTTAACAGAATAGGCTCGAAGTCTAACATTTAAATTACCACCAATCCAACAATGTAATAATTTTCTCATTACACCTAAACATACAGCATGCATATAATCAATGGGAAAAGTGGATACAAGACCAATATTTAGTTCTAGCAAGGGAGAAATGCCAATGTGATGATCTTCATCTGACTGCAAAATAAAAGTTTCATCTGTTCTTTTAGCTGCTTTACTGCAGGACTTAAAAACAACTCTTCCTTTAATGTAACTGCCATGTTCAGCACATTTTTCACATGATGAATATCCTGAATGAGATTTTATGCATTTCACAAATGCTCGTGCTGGTGCATCACATATAAAGTTATAGAGTTTTACTTCATAAACTGTGTTGCCGTATTTTAAACCATGTTGCATCAAACTTGAAATATCCTTTAATTCTTGCAAAAATAACTGAAGAGGTTCTGGTTTAGATGTTCCACAAAAAATTCCTATTACAAAAGGACTACAGATATTTTTTATCAGTCCTAATATTGGCCAACATTGCTTACTGGAACTATTACATAAAGGTAAACCATCTATATTAACAGATAATTCTAAAATATTAGTCCCAATATATTTAGTATAGTGTCCCTTATATTAAAATGAACATACTCTCTATTGTGCAATGCTATTGTATTTACTGTTCTCGGAGTTTTAAGCAAAGTCCGGACAGTCTATAGTGGTAGATGTTTATGGAAAGGTTTTAATATATGAAGTAATTTTGTTACAGAAGATTGCGGAATATTTTCAGTAGTAGCCCACCTTTTTTTATTTTTATTTTCTTAAACATTGTGAAATAACTTGGAAGTAGTTACCAAATATTTTAAGTAATAAATGAATAAAAATAAAATAAGAATATTTTAAATAAGTATTTAACAAACTTAAAAGTTTACTAAAATAGTTTAGAAAACAAAAATGTAATTCTAATGCATTTTTAAAAAACTTAATAGTTTTGTTTTGGGCTCTCTTCATCCTCTGTGGAGCATGTTTCAACCACACCTTAGTCGCTTTCTCTATTTCATAATCGGTAGCAGTTTTAAACCCTTGCTTAACTGAATCTTAAAAGAGAATGAACTTAAATAATATATTTTGCATAAAAATAGTTTTATTTAGTAATTAATACACCTTATATTTTATGCAGTTTTGGACTAAACACAAAGATCATTTCCTCTCAAGTACATAATATCTAGTTATTGGAAATTTACACATTTGATACTTCACATAAGGCCATATTCATCAAAACGTTAACAGTTTGTTAAGTTTCTAACAACTGGTTGAATTACAATTTCGACCATTCGATATATCGAAATTGTAATTCTGGTTATATCGATCAGTCAAAATTGCAATTTAACCAGCTGTTAGAGACTCACAACCTGTTAAAGTTTCGGTGAATACTACTGACACAGATATACTTTCTTGTTAGCTCACAACAAAGTTAAAAATATGTTTACCAACTCAAAAAATATCAAGTATACATACCTCTTATAACACTGAAAAGCTTTAGTTTCCGAAACTCCTTTTTATCACATAAAAGCCATAGGCTATTGATAAAATATATTTCAAAATCCTATCAGTCTTGACAACTACAGTTTCACCTCCAATTCTTGTCAAAAAACAGATCTAAAAAATATATGGGTGGAAGTTTTATCTATTAATGAACTCATTACTTTCATAACTTACTACAACATTTGCGTGATTTTCTAAAAAAAGCTCTAAAACTGAAAGATCTTCTGATGTTATGGGAATTGTAACTGGAAAATCTGGAAAACTATCCCCATTTATTGTTGTACAGTTTTTATTTTCTTCCAACAGAGCTAGGATCTGGGTATTTTGCTGTTGAATTCCAGTGAGCTTTTGCAATAGTGTCTGATATGCTAAAAAATATGTGTTATCACAATAATGATAAACTTGTATTAAGTATATTTTACCTTTAGCATCTATCTGTATAGACGGATTGACCAATTATTGACGTGTGTTTTGAAGTTCTTGAGGTGCTGCTGCTTTTTGACATGTGTCTTGAAGTTCTTTAACTGATGGAGATCTTGTTGAATAAAGAAAAATAAATATTTATTTGTCTAGTGTAGACTCACCAGCAACTTTTTTAATTTTTAATGGAGGTGGACATTTCACCACTGAAGTATCCTCATCACTGCTACTACTCGAAACTGTTTCCGTTGTCTTTTTCTTTTTGTCTTAACTTAAATCCAACTTCAATTTTACAAATGTTAGCATTATTCGCTGTCTTATACTTAGTCTATGACTTCTAATGTCTTTATACACTAAATTAACTGATGACACTATACCATCCAGTAATTGGAAATTCTGCAATCCTGTAAAACTGCATAGCATGGTATCTGACGTTATTATATCTGATAATGTAACCACTTTTGGAGTGTTGACTTGAACTTGAAAGTCTTTAAAAGACTTTACTGTTCCATCGCATAATTTCAATAGTGCATCAGCACATAAAATTTCTTCCTCTGATGGTTAATTTGTTTTATTGATAACATCAACATCGGGAATACTTGGTTGTTCAGGATCACATTCTGGGTTCACTTTTTGTTTTGTGCGGTTTTTAGAACGTTCAGCTCGGGCAGAGTTAGTGGGGAATTCTTTTGACAATATGTCGACTCCTTTTGGCAACTTACAAGTGGGTATAGCACATCTTTTAAATCTTCTCAGTTTAGACAAGTTTTCTCCTAAAATATAAATATTTAGGACAACATAAAGTTTAGGGCAACGGCCATGCAACAGTGAACAGTGTTGCCATATCTGTTTATAAATTAGACATATGAATTTAGACCTTGTTTAAAATGTTTTTTTAATAATTTAGATGTTTATTTCATAGGTTAGTTTATTCATTTAAGTTAGTTTCTTTTTATTACTATTTAGTATTTTAGATATTTTATTAGTTAGAGTTCAGAGTCTACAGTTTAAGTTAGTTTCTTTTTATTACTATTTAGTATTTTAGATATTTTATTAGTTACAGTTTAGAAATCTTCACATTGTTTAATGTTTCTATTAACTATTGCCACTATTGATTTTTATATAATTTTAATGCTTTTATAGTCTGTTCGCTAAACTCAGACGCAACTGGCTACATATTTTAGTGGATAATTTTTTACTAAAATTGGCAAACTTACCGACTAAAATATCTAGAAAGTTGCGTCTGAGTTTAGCGAACAGACTATAATATATTTTCTGATTTATATATAACATTTGTTTTCGATTTTTAAATTATAAGTGTTCAGTTCCATGAACAAAGAAGTGAAAGCTGGCAACGACGCGAAATATTTGTGACGTTTTTCGACCGTCTGAAGTGCGCGCTTCGTGTGAGACAAGAAGAAAAGAGAGAACAACTAAGACTTTTCGATGCGGTAGCATCAAACGTAATTCTGTAATAATTTTTGTAATTATTGGTTTAATAAAAATACAGTCCGCTAAATAAATTATTTGTACTACAAAGGAAGAGATGAGAGAAAATAATCAGGTATTTGTATACCCATTCATTGGTCCTTCGAGCCGGATTTGAACTTGTGAAATCAGTGACTTGTACACCTGTGAGATAGCCGCATTTTTGCCGCCAAGAAGCCGTATAAAAATTGCCGTATTATCATTAATCAGGGGGTAAGTCCATCCTTTTACACATTTACGTTCCTAAATTTGCCTTATGATAGCAACAATTTGAACCAATATAACAATATAAATCGATATTATTGATTTTTTGCACGTAAAGATTGGCATTCATCTTTGATTTCGTTGCATGCATATTATAAAATATATTAAATAGAAAAGCATTACGTTATTTTAAACTCTGTCATACAAATTGCATATAGAATCTTGTGAAGTTATTGTGGATTATTATTGCAGGTATTTAATATTTGTTTGATATAATAATTTTGCATAGCATTATCGGATCTATTTTAATACGCGTGAGCGCAGAGCGATTCATACGCCGTTCATTCATTCGAGGCCACGCTGGAGAAAAGTTGACGAGTGATTGCGACGTTGCACGTTTGTGCACAAAAAATAAAAACTTAAGAAATCTGTTTGATTCATTTTGCCGGTAATAATTCTTAATTAATTTGAGATTATTTGAATAAAATAAATAAATATAATATAAAAATATAAAATAAAAGCAAATAAAAACTATTCATACATTAGTTTAGTTGTTCGATATATACAAATAATACATTTTATATAAAAAATGGCTGACGATCAAATTAAGTCACTAAAATCACAAAGAGCAAATTTAAAAGGTCAGATAACTAGGTTCAGTAATTATCTAACAAGTAATAAAGACAAGCTGGATCAGTATGAGCTAATGGCTAGGCTCGAAAAGGTTGAAGAGACGTTAAGCAAATTTGATATATGTCAGTCAGCTTTAGAGTCCTTGGTGGACAATGAAGATCACAATAGTGAGAGAGATAGTTTTGAATCGGCATATTATGCAGCTGTTTCAAAAGCTCGTTCGATTTTGGGTGGCTCCATAGCTAGCGGTTCACACCTTTCATCAGAATCGTCTCAAATGTCTGATCCAATTGTAAATATTAAGTTACCTCCCCTCAGTTTAGTTCAATTTGACGGAAACTTGGAAAAATTTATGCAGTTTTATGATTCATTTAACAATATTATTCATACTAATAAAAATCTGTCAGCCATTCAAAAGTTTTATTACCTTTCTTCTTCATTAAAAGGAGAAGCGCTACAAACAATTCAATCCTTGCAGGTCAGCGATGCAAACTACTCTGTAGCTTGGGACCTTATATGCCAGAGATATAAGAATTCGCGCTTAATTATAAATAGCCACATAAAGGCTCTATTCGAAATTCCTTCTCTAAATAAAGAATCCAGGGAGGACTTAAGAAATCTCTTAGATACTTTACAAAAAAATATTCGTGCCTTGGAAAATCTTAAGCAGTCCGTTAAGGAATGGGACTCTATAATTATTTTCCTCGTGTCATCCAAGCTAGACAATAAAACAAGAAAGGAGTGGGAATTATCTTTGTCAGATGTAACCACATTGCCTTCTTATGAGGAATTCATTAAATTTCTTTCTACCCGTTGTCAGGCTTTGGAAATGTTAGAATTCAAATCAGATACTACTAACGAAAGCTCTCGCGAAGTTAGAAAGTCAAAAAATAGGTCTTATACCCATGTTTCTCAACAGAATAATAGAATATGTAGTTTTTGCAAAGGATCTCATTTAATATATTATTGTCAAGGTCTCTTAAAACTTACTGTTGACAATCGGATAAAGGAAATTAGAAAATTGAAACTTTGCACTAAATGCCTACGAGCAGGGCATGCTAACAAGGATTGTAGAAGTGAAGATTGTCGCAAATGCAACAGGAATCACAACACGTTGCTACACTTAGAAAAATCGACCAATCAAAATAATCCGTCGACGAGCACTGAAGTTAGAGAAGAAACTTCAAGTGATAGACAGGTAAATCTGTTTTCTTCAAGTTTAGAAAATAAGGATGAGTTGTATTTTCCAACTAATGAAACAGTACTAGCGAGTAGTGACTCAAGTTCATATATTTTACTCTCTACTGCGAATATTTATATTCAAGATAAAAGTGGATGCTTTGTAAAATGCAGAGCTCTTCTAGATTCCGCAAGTCAATCAAACTACATGACTTATAATTGTCTAACAAAACTAGGTCTTAATAAATCTAACGTAGATATTTCTACGTCCGGTATAAGTAAAAAGTTGATACGAATAAACCATTCAACTAAAGCTAAAATATATTCAATGAACAAGTCATTTCATGCAGATCTTAGTTTTTTGGCGTTAGAAAAAATAACGGACAACTTGCCGGGTATATCTTTTAACAGGGAGGCCATCAACTTTCCTAAAAATATTCAACTCGCAGACACTGACTTTAATCAATCTAAACCTATTGAGGTATTGTTAGGTGCTAGTATATTTTGGTCACTAATGTGTGTTGGCCAGATAAAATGTGGCAAGAACATGCCTGTGCTCCAGAAGACGCATCTTGGCTGGATACTCTCCGGACCTATAAGTTTACTTAATTCTTGTAATAATATATGCAATCTAAACATAAAAAATCTTGATATTCAAGAAAAGCTAGAAAAATTCTGGAAGCTTGAGGAATGTCCGACTACTACTCGGCTATCCCAAGAAGAATTGGAGTGCGAAGAGCACTTCAAACAAACTACTTCTAGAGGTAGTGACGGCAAATTCATTGTCAGTCTGCCTATCAAGGCAACATTAAACAAAATGGGTGAATCCAAAGATGGCGCAATACGTCGATTGTATAGTATTGAAAAACGCCTATCTAAAAATAAAAAATTAAAAGATCAATATCATTCCTTTATGAAAGAGTATATTCAATTAGGTCATATGTCCTTAATTAATGAAAGTGACGAAATGTCGAACATAAAATATTATATGCCACATCATTGTGTAATTAAAGAATCAAGCCTAACGACGAAGTGTCGCGTGGTTTTTGACGCATCTGCTAAAACTTCTACCGGTTTATCGCTGAATGATGTCTTGAAAACTGGTCCGAATATACAAGATGAACTTTTTTCTATTCTTCATAGATTTCGTTGTCACAACTACGTATTTACTGGTGACATCGAAAAAATGTACCGTATGGTAAACATAAAGGAATCCGAACGCGATTTGCAACGTATTGTTTGGAGATTTAATCCTGACGAGGAAATTAAGCAGTTTAGACTTAATACTATCACGTATGGCACTGCTCCTGCGTCATTTATTGCAACTAGAGTATTGCATCAAATTGCACAAAATAATTCGAAGCAATATCCCGAAGAGAGTCATATAATTTTAAGGGACTTCTATGTGGATGATTTAATCACTGGGGCTTCCACGATTGAGGAAGCCCAGAAATTTAAATGTAACATCTCAGCCATGCTGTCAGATACGGGTTTTATACTCCGTAAATGGGCGTCTAATGACCAGAAAATTTTGGAAGGTGATAACGATATAAATTTACCACAGTACTTCATTACAGACGACAAAACAGTAAAAACCTTGGGTTTGATTTGGGATTCCAATAAAGATGAATTAGGTTATTCGGTAAATTTTAGCGAGCGTATACATAAGCGAGTTACTAAAAGATTTATTTTATCTACAATCGCGCAAGTATTTGATCCATTAGGGTTAATAGGTCCAGTATGCATACGTGCCAAACCAATTCTACAGCAACTGTGGAAGGAAAAAATTGATTGGGATCAAACTGTTCCAGCTGATTTGTTCTCATCGTTTATTAATTTCTATAAACAGCTGTCGGATATTGATAAAATTTCTACACCAAGGCAGGTAAGCATGGTGGACGCAGTTGAATTTACATTACATGCCTTCTCGGATGCCTCTATTGCAGGCTACGGTGTATGTATATATTTGGTCTCAAAAACCGATAATGAATCCTATTATTCTCGAATTCTATGCTCAAAATCCAGAGTCGCGCCGCTCAGAAGTATATCCTTACCGCGACTCGAATTATGTGGAGCTGTACTGGCAGCTACGCTAACGAAAAAGGTGATAGATACCTTAAACGTGAAGTTATCCTCCACGTATTTGTGGACTGATTCCACAATTGTGCTTGCTTGGATTTCCATGCAACCTAGTGATCTAAAAACATTTGTATCCAATCGTGTTTCTATTATACAAGAGTTGACAGAGGCATCGCAATGGGGTCACGTGCGTTCTCCAAAAAATCCCGCTGATATTGTTTCACGTGGAATGAGCCCAATGGAATTAACCTCGTCGCAGTTATGGTGGCATGGTCCCGATTGGCTGGGAACGTCCCATTTAAGATGGTCTCGTCAGAATAAAGTTTATACTGAAGACATTCCAGAAAGACGGAAAAATAAAACGTTAAATTTTTTAACTATAAATGAATTCGATTTGTTGGAACGCTATTCCTCATACTTAAAGCTATTGCGAGTTACGGGCTACTGTCTTAGATTTAGGTACAACGCTCAGAATCGCGAGTCTAGATTAACGGGTCCTCTAACAATTGCTGAGTTAGATAGGGCATTAAATGCGTTAATCATGTTGGCACAGAGACAAGATTTTTCCAAGGAGATCGACGCGTTAAATTCCGGTAATGTATTGCCTAAGAAAAGTAGAATATTATCCTTGGATCCTTTTTTAGAAGGTAATTTAATAAGAGTGGGCGGCAGATTAAAAAACTCTGACCTACCCTACAGCCAAAAATTTCCCTTGTTATTGTCCGACAAAAACAATTTCACTAAGCTATTGATCAGATATCAACATCAAAAGATGTTACATGCTGGTCCTCAGGCAGTTTTATGCAGTCTGAGGGAGCAATTTTGGCTCTTAAACAGCAGAACCGTGGTAAGAGGCATAATAAGAAAGTGTTTAATCTGTTATAAGTCAAATCCACGCCTAATGGCTCCAAAAATGGGAGACCTTCCGTCTTCCCGAGTAACATATTCTCATCCCTTTAGTAGGGTTGGATTAGATTTTGCCGGTCCCTTTATGATAAAGGACGGTAAATTGCGCTCTAAAAAATTAGTAAAGGCATATTTATGCGTATTCGTATGCTTCACGACCAAGGCCACTCACTTTGAGTTAGTAGGAGACCTCTCCTATACGACGTTTTTGGACGCCTTAAAGCGTTTCATTTCGCGACGGGGTCTGCCTAGCGACATTTTCTCTGATAATGCTACTAACTTTGTTGGTGCTGCAAATAATCTTAAGGTGGTGTACCAAGCAATTTATGATTCCACAAATAACACACAAGTTAAATCATTTTTAGCCGAAAATAAAATAGAATGGCACTTTATACCTCCTCGAGCCCCTCATTTTGGTGGTCTCTGGGAGGCTTGCGTAAAATCTTGTAAATTTCATCTTAAGCGAATAATTGGGGATGCTCATCTGACATTTGAACAGTTGTATACAGTATTGGTTCAGATTGAAGCGATTCTTAATTCCCGTCCATTAATCCCTTTATCCCAAAATCCTGATGATTTAGGAGTCTTAACACCAGCCCACTTCCTAATAGGACGAACCCTAACCAGTTTCCCTCAAAGACAACTTGATGATGTACCGGCAAACAGGCTAAAAGTTCATGAAAGACTTCAACAATTGACCTGTCATTTTTGGAAGCGGTGGCATTGAGAGTATCTGCAGTCTCTTCAAGCTAGAAGTAAATGGAAATCTTCAACTGGCGAGTTAAAGCCAGGTGCCATGGTGTTGCTAAAAGAAGATAATGTTTCCCCATACCAGTGGCCGATTGGCCGCGTTATTGAGGTGCATCCTGGCAAGGACAAAATAGTTCGTGTGGTGACTGTAAAGACTACAAGGGGCTCAGTGAAGAGAGCGTTTAGTAAGGTGTGTCCTCTACCTATTGACTAGCTGCCACACCGATCAGTATACCTGTTGAATCCCTCCAGCGGCAGTTCAACGGGGGCGGCATGTTCAGTTCCATGAACAAAGAAGTGAAAGCTGGCAACGACGCGAAATATTTGTGACGTTTTTCGACCGTCTGAAGTGCGCGCTTCGTGTGAGACAGGAAGAAAAGAGAGAACAACTAAGACTTTTCGATGCGGTAGCATCAAACGTAATTCTGTAATAATTTTTGTAATTATTGGTTTAATAAAAATACAGTCCGCTAAATAAATTATTTGTACTACAAAGGAAGAGATGAGAGAAAATAATCAGGTATTTGTATACCCATTCAATAAGTGTTCTATTCAATTTTGAATTTTAGATGTTACAGTAAGAAATATTTTACAACATGGCAACACTGTCAGTGTTTTTAGATTACCTCAAATGTCAACTACAAATTGGTTATGTTTGGTTGCCCTAAACTTGATGTTGTCCAATATTTATCTGTTAATAATAGCTACTTTATATAATACATAAACATACCCTTAAAGTTATCTTCATTTTTAAAGTGTAAACTGCACACTTTCATATACGGACTAGGCTCTTTTCCCATTTTTAGAAGGTATTTCCATAAGTTTCGTTTGTTAACTAAAGTGCCATTAAATAAAACTCTGTCTTGTTTATCCTTTTTAGGGAAATAATGAAACGATAAATTACTATCACGCTTTATCCAAGAATCACATTGAGGCACAGAACAATAATAATTAGATTTTTTTGCCATAACTGAATAAAAACAAACACGATTTTAAGCCAACGGAAATTCGGAAATGTAAGGTTATGTCAGTGTTGCCAGGTCAAATTTATAAAAGTTACTAGATTTCACTGAAAAAAATCACTAGAATTTCACTAGATTACGCGCATGCGCAATAACGTATAATTATGCGCAGTAACACATTTTTCGTTACTGCGCATACTCGTAACCATAGGGCTTTCATAAAATTTTCAGGGGATTTCCCTATTTCAGGTTAGTTAAAACGCAAAAAGTCCTTACAATTTTATGCTGAAGTAATTATTCCGAACAACCATAATTTAAATTTAATTTATAAATAAAGAGCTAAGTGATTTTTACAAAGGTAGCCATTATGGTGAAACATTTTATTTTGGGGAATAGCGGGAATCGGTAACTAGGACATGGATGGAGATCATAATACTTATTAAAAGTTTATTTATTCATCTCGTTGAAATAGATAAGACAAACGTGATTTTCTTATTAGTTGGGCTAATGGATTGTCAAAGAAAACCGCACAACTATTATCTGTTATTTATGTCCTTCTCTTGACACTTGAAACTCTTGAGTTGAGGAGAGTGTCGTAATCGTGAATTGACTCATCACAGTCATCACTTTTTAAGGATTGCCATGTTTATGTTAACGTTATGGTATGTTATGACTAGGTATTAAATTGCCATCACAAATTTCTGGGGATTTTTCTTTCTTTGCAAAGAAATTTTTAAACAATACAGGGAAGTATTAAATGAATTTTAATACAAACGTATTAAAAATACTACTGAAAATATTTTTTTTTTGCTATAATGTAGTAAAAATATTCAATATAATGGAAATTTCCAAAAATCACTAGAATTGTGACTATTTTGAAAAGTTATCACTATTTCACTAGATTCTTAAAAAATCACTAGATCTAGTGAAATTTCACTAGACCTGGTAACACTGGGTTATGTCTCGGTTTCGGTTCTAGTTAAATACGCAATGGCGCTGCAATCTTAAACGAGATTGCCCGCTATATTTAAAAATCGACTAAAAGCGTCATCTACCACAATACGAGAAACTATATTTTAGTTCCTAATACGCTGTGAGCTTCGCTGGTGTCGCTCCTAGCGGTTACTAATTCAACTTTTACCGGTAATTTTTAAATTTATTATTTAATTGTTATCGCTTAATATTTACAACTCAAAAAAGTAATTAAATTGTAATCGATTTTTTAAAGATTTTTCTAATCATTTTGACGTTCTATTGATAAAATATCAATTTCTTACTTCGGATACCTTGACAATAATCGTGTAGATGGCGCTAAGATTATAATAGATTATTTATAATTAGATATTACGGAAGATCAAAAAAACTTAAATTCAGTATTTAAAACGTAAGTATATTTAAGTTAAAAATATATACCACAGCTTTGACCAACTAATATTGTTTATAATTAATGTTTTTAATTTTAATATTAAATTAATCACTTTGACATTTATGTCAAATTTCCAGTAAACGTTTACAAACTTGTCACTACTGGCGTTCGCGAATTTGTAAATATCCCCTCTACGTACGAGCTCACAGCGTATAGGCTTTATTAGAAAATTATCTTTTTTATCTAGGCATAGACTTTGGAAAGGAAACATAAAACATCTTTTCCAAAACACACAGCAGACATGGTTGACAAATGACGCTTAGTTAATATACCGTTCAAATATTCCTGAAATTTTAAAACGTCATTAAACGTGAAGCATATAATTGGCAGAGATTTTAAGCCAACCAGATTTTAACAAATATACACCTGCTCCGAACTTATACGGGAACAAAAATCACGAAAGAGGGACGTCACTGTGACGTCGTACAATCGTCATCAAAATGACGTCTTTTTAACGTCATATTGTGATGTGTGACCAAGATGACGAAAAGTGACCTAAAAATTACGTCTCGGTGACGTCATTTCTCGTCATCTGGTTAGCTGGGTATGTACTTCGTACGCACCTAAGAAGTTATACTTCTATTATTATGATTTCAACGAAACAAATATATTTTAAATTGTCTTTTATTATTTAAAATAGCAATTTTGCTGACAGCATTTGAAAGTTTAAGTCAAATTATACCGGTTTTAATTATTTGCATTGCTAAAAATTATTTTTTTTATTATTAAACAAAGCTATTTGTTTATAAGCCAAAAAATTGTTTATAAATTTAAAACATTGCTGGGGCCCCTTAAATAATCCGATTTTAATTCGGTAAAGTGTATTAGATAGGTAGAGCACCTTTTATATGTAAAAAAAATAGCCAACTTCTAAATGGTCTACTTTTTGTTCAGAAAGATTTTAAAAAATTGGAACTTTTTTAAAAACATTTAGATTGCAAATTTATTATGCAAAATTTATTAGGTCGATTTTAATGAAATTTGGTACACGATTTAAGTATGTTACAAAGAATTTCAAAGAAGGTGTCACCTAACTTTATCTGCAAAAATCCGAATGCCACCTCTCACATCCAAAAATCGAAGTTTTTCCGCAGATCATTACTGGTCTATTATGACATACGGAGCAGAAACTCTCACACTGACAAAAACAACAATACTAAAAATGCGAGTGGAACATAGGCGCATGGAAAGACTGATCCTCGGCGTGACAAAAAAAGACAAAATAAGGAACCAAGAGCTGAGGAAAAGAATAGGTATCACTAGTGTGACTAACTCCAATGCAGTCAAATTCGGAACAAGGCTCAAAAAATACCTGAAATCGGGGACTTTTCAATGAAAATCGGGCCATTTTTTTTAATATAGAACTTTGATATTATCATTTTATTGATTATTTAACATTTTTATGTTGACAGTGATATTTTTGGTGGAATTAAGCCATAATTGGTTGTCTTGTTGGTTGTTTCCAATCCCGAAATCGTTCTCAAAAACGGAAAAATTAAAAAATCAACTGGTGTTGGATTTTCATGTAAATATAACCTTAATATAAAATTAATATAAAAGTTTAATTATATAATAAACATAAAAATTTTAAAAATATTGTTTTTTAAATTAAACTATATAAAAATTTATTTATCACTACAACCAATTGTGGCTTAATCCCATCAAAATATAATTGTCTAACATGTCATATTTTTTAATGTCTATAAAGAACACATTTAAAAACCAATCCATTCATAACGAAATTGACATCAACGAACAAAATATATTCATTGGTTACATTGCTTGATTTTTAAAATCATATCTGTCTTGCGATGAATTAGTATTACACTCTAGAAATTGTTGACTTTTTTTCGTCCCACTAATTAAATTTGATGTGAATTCTTAGAAGAATAACGTATTCAAAATAGAATTTTACCAAAACGTTGAAAATTCGGATGGCCCGGAAGCCTTGTCCGGGACGCCGGGACACGACTTCGTAATTCGGGCCATGTCCCGGATTTTTCGGAATAGTTGGTCACACTAGGTATTACTGATGTGGAACGCATAGCCAAGCTGAAATGGAATTAGGCAGGTCACGTAGCGAGACTAAAAGGCTCAAGATGGACCAGAAAACTAATTGACTGGCGCCCAAGAGCAGACAAATGCAGGAAAGGATGACCATCAACACGCTGGGTGAACGACATTAAACGAATGTCCAAGAAATGGCAACACTACGCACGGAACCGTGAATAGTGGCGAAAAATGGGAGAGACCTATGTCCAGCAGTGGACGGAAGAGGTTGCATGATAATGATGATAAGATAGATCACACATCGCCAGGTCGTTATCTAAGGATTTTAGTGTTTGTATGTTAAATCTTGTATGAATTCCCTTAAATTCAAGATGTTTCTATTATGACGTTAAGTAATTGTTCCAGGACTTTCCTTTTTAATGATCGCAATGTGGATCCCCTCCTGTAATTACTATATTATAAGTTGTTTTGGAGCTAATGGGATTAAATCTGTACAATATTTCACATCACAGATTTATCATTTCATTACTAAGACTAGTTTCATTTAATTAGTAATATATTTTATTATACATATTATAGTTGTTATATTTATGTAATCAACTTCGTTGGATCAAAACTGTTTTTGCGTAACGTGTTTTCAAAATCGAACTAATTATTTTAATGAAAGTAGTAAACACAAATAGCACGTGCATATAATGAAAGTTTGTTGATTATGTAATGTATGTATATTAGTCCTAGATTAAAAGGAAATTTATATTGTTGTTCTGAAGCTATTTTCTTGTGTCAATTTTACAATTTTAACTATTTATAATGGGAAATAAGCCACAATATTATTAAAAAATAATTTTTATTAACGTTTCGACGCCCAAATCTGGTGCCGTTGTCAAAATACAAAATACTACTAACATAAACAAAAATGTTGTTGCTTAGTAAAAAAATTCTTCTAATAATTTATTTAATTTGACTCATTTATATCGGCAATTCAGATACATATGATACATTTTAAAGTAGAAGACTTTAAAATGATATTGCCAATATTTATGAGTTGCGTTCCTGGGACGACTTTACTGAAAGATAGTTCATTCGATTACATGAAATCAACCCCAACTCAAGAATATCCGTCACAAAAAAATCATAGCATGTGATGTGTCTTTAAAAAGACAACACATGCAACGGTGACATTAAAATTCTCGTGTTAGAGATCTCATAGTAACTCACGAGGGAAAACCAGGAAAACCTCGTGATACTATCCCGACATCGTAAGTATTTGGTCTTACATTTAATTTACTTTCAAAATTCTGACTTAACTATAATTTTGTTTAAATTATAAATAATATCAATAATACATGGATATATAAGTAATACTAAAATATAAAATATGTATTAACTCGACTATTGACTTACTAATTGGGGTATTTTCTTTCTATTGACTTCCTCTTTCAGTATGGGTATCCACATCCTACTGCATTCCACCGAGGAATTTGCGACACAATTGGTTTCGTTTAGCATAATTAGAGTCGCTTCTTTGATTTTTCTCTTTTTACTATCTGTTTCTTTCAGGACTGTACTTGAATCTCTCCACTGAACTCTATGTTCATTATCCCATGCGTGTTGACATATTTGAGATCTATCAAATTCTCTATTTTTAATATAAGATTGATGTTCACTTATTCTAACGTTTAATGGTCTTGATGTTTCACCTATATAAAACTGTTCGCATTCACAAGGTATTTTATAAATACAATTCTTAAATAATAATACGAGGAAAATATCAGTACCATACATAAAAGGACTATCCGAGAAACTTAAAACAATAGGAAATAAATTCAACATTTCAACAACATTCAAAACAACCAACACATTGAGATCTATTTTATCTAAAACTAAACCTAACAATGAACACGAAAGGACAACGAATTGTATTTATAAAATACCTTGTGAATGCGAACAGTTTTATATAGGTGAAACATCAAGACCATTAAATGTTAGAATAAGTGAACATCAGTCTTATATTAAAAATAGAGAATTTGATAGATCTCAAATATGTCAACACGCATGGGATAATGAACATAGAGTTCAGTGGAGAGATTCAAGTATAGTCCTGAAAGAAACAGATAGTAAAAAGAGAAAAATCAAAGAAGCGGCTCTAATTATGCTAAACGAAACCAATTGTGTCTCAAATTCCTCGGTGGAATGCAGTAGGATGTGGATACCCATACTGAAAGAGGAAGTCAATAGAAAGAAAATACCACAATTAGTAAGTCAATAGTCGAGTTAGTACATATTTTATATTTTAGTATTACTTATATATCCATGTATTATTGATATTATTTATAATTTAAACAAAATTATAGTAAAGTCAGAATTTGGTATTAATTTTGAGAGTAAATTAAATGTAAGACCAAATACTTACGATGTCGGGATAGTATCACGAGGTTTTTCCTGGTTTTCCCTCGTGATTTACTATGAGATCTCTAACACGAGAATTTTAATGTCACCGTTGCATGTGGTTGTCTTTTTAAAGACAGATCACATGCTATGATTTTTTTGTGACGGATATTCTTGAGTTGGGGTTGATTTCATGTAATCGAATGAACTATCTTTCAGTAAAGTCGTCCCATGAACGCAACTCATAAATATTGGCAATATCATTTTAAAGTCTTCTACTTTAAAATGTATCATATGTATCTGAATTGCTGATATAAATGAGTCAAATTAAATAAATTATTAGAAGAATTTTTTTACTAAGCAACAACATTTTTGTTTATGTTAGTAGTATTAGTATTTTGACAACGGCACCCGGTTTGGGCGTCGAAACGTTAATAAAAATCATTTTTTAATAATATTGTGGCCTCTTTCCCATTATAAATAGTTGAAATTTATATATTGTATCTTTTTCATCCCGGAAACTACTACCTTTTTCTCCGTCTCTATTTATCGTTTATTTTACACGGTAAAAACAAATTATAGGCTTTTACAATATACTAGAAGAGTAGTCATTACAGTCTGGATTAAAACGCAAAAAAAGTTCAAATAAAAGCATAAAATTTACTTCAAAAAAGGATGAAATATGCAAAAAAAAATGAACAAAAATTTTAAAACAGCTTAAAACAAATACCAAATTTATTTTTTTCTTACTAAAAACAAAATACTTATGTAATGAAATAAACAAAATCATAAAATAGACTAAAGTCATACAAATCATAAATTTAACTTTTGTAAAAACAAACAATAACCAAATTTCTATATTATTCCATGTTGTGAAACCGCTCCTGTATGAAAAAATTTCTAATTCGGTTTTTTGCGGATTCCTGTTCACAAAAATGTCCCCTTTAAACAAATCAAAAGTGTACCTGGCAAAATTTTTGTGCAGAATTTCTTAATTTATTTTTTTTATTTTAATTTTTTTTAACAACTTTAAAAGAACACGTTTTTGGTTTAAAAAATATTTTTTAGGTTTTTGTGGGATTTTAAACACAAAAGTCTGTTGTTATTTTTCTCAAAAATTGATAGTTTTCGAGTTATTATAAGCGATTTATAATCTAAAAAAAGTGAAACTATGCATTTTCGAGCTTTGAAAACTTTTATTTAAATTATTATTTTTGAGGTTACCAAGTGCCTAAATTAAAGTTTAAAGATTCAGTTTAATGGACCATATATGGACAATTAATACAAGAGCAAGTGTTGGGGACAGTCCGTAAACATCTATAATAATAGTGTCCCATTTTATACCGCTGACGCAGCTTTGGGATTATAGCAGGGTAGTCTGCTGTATCTAGGGCCTACGGTAAACAAGGAAGGTAATAGGGCCAGTGCTACGCTTCAACCGCCTATTATTACCTCTGGTTTTACCCAAGGTACTCATTTTATTCAAGCTGAATCGACCTGGAGCCTATAAACATTTTAAAAATGTCTAGTTGTTCTTGCCGGCGCTGGGATTTGAACCCCGGCCTACCAGCACTCGAGCCAAGCATACTACCGCCTGAGCTACGCCGGCTCCCGTAAAAAATCCAACCTTTGAAAAACTCGAAAACGTAAGATTAAGACAAGGTAAGTTCAGTACATGAAGTAGGTAGATATATCTAAAAAAATGATTTGAGCGAGGCGTATGGAAACGGACGAGTCACAATAAAAGCGAATATTTCGCGAAATGAACATCGCATGGAAAAACTAAAAAATACTTGTTCAATATTTTTCAAAAATCTATCGAATTATACCAAAAGCGACACCCCACGAAGGGTGTCGAATTATAAATAGGAACCCCACGATATTTTGCGAAATGAACATCAGGGCCTCGATTTTTGACCCTTCGCTTCGTTATCGAACGTATTCGCTTCGTATCTGTTTAGTATACGAAGCGAATAGGTTCGATAACGAAGCAAAGGGTCAAAAATCGAGGCCCAGATCGACAAACTGAAAAATACCTAAGTGTTTAATATTTTTCAAAAATCTATCGAATGGCACCAAACACGACCCCCCACGCAGGTGGTGTGTGGGTTACTTTAAAATCTTAAATAGGAACCCCCCAATTTTTTTAATGCAGATTTGGATTCATTACGTAAAAATAACTAACTTTTATTAGAGACATTTTTTCAAATTATGGATAGAAGGGGATAGATGGAATTATGGAAATGGAAAATTAAATTAAAAAATAGAAAATCCCCACTAAAATGGAAAACTTCTTAATTTTATTTTAGTTTTAGGATTTAATCTTCACAACCCAATAGATCCGCATGACGCTTTAGAACCTGCAAATTTAGCATCCAAGGCTCCCCTACAACTTTTAAGAAAAATCAGAAAATACCTTTTTGGTTATAAGAGCCAAAAAAACCTAAAAAGTATTTTCCGGGACAAAAACGGTGATATTTTAAATTTGTAATATTTTTAAAAAATTTCTGTAAATAATTTAATACAAAATTGACGTTTTTTTATAATCTCGGTAAACTTTAAACTGGTTAAAATTTCGGGACGCGTAGTCAGTATATGTATACTGGGTTGGGATAAAGTATGGAACCAAGCAAATATCTGTGAAACGAAAAGAACAATATTTATGAAACTTTGCATGCATGTACAGTGACGCAAAAGGCATCTGTTGCCATATTTTTTATTACTACTCCACGTCCGGTTTCACCGGAAATACCCTTAACTTTTTTAATTTAAATGGGACACCCTGTATATTTTTGCGGATTTTAAAAGAACTTGTTATTTCTAATTCATACGTACCAAATTTGGTAGAAAAAAAATTTGTTAAAAAGTGTCTGTAAATAATTTTTTGTATTAATACAACGTAGTAGGAAATAAACGAGTACCATCTATACTGTAGACTAAAATTGTTGTTTACATGCACTGCATGTCTTATTTGAATTTAGTATAGTAGGTAAACCGGTTACTCAACTAATTGATAGAAATAAGTTGTATTAAAAATGGTTCAGTTAAGTGACAAATATCATATTGAAATATTAATGATAATCGGTTATGGTAAATTTTAATTTTTTGGAGGTAAATTTTCCAAATCGATGGATTGAACGTAGAGGATTCATAGAATGGCCCGCTCGTTCTCCGGACCTCAACCCGTCAGATTTTTTCTCTTTGAAGTTATCTAAAATCACATGCTTACGTTAGGCGACCAACATGCTTGCAGGATTTGAGACAAAGAATAATTGATGAATGTGAATACGTGGAGAAATCTTGCAAAAAGTGACTCACGAATTTATTTATAGACTTGCACGTAGTCAGGAGATAAACAGCAGACATTTTTAACATTTGAAATTATTTTTTTTTTATTTTTAATATCATTGGTCTAACGTAAATAAATTAAACTATTTTTTAACTATAAAGAGATTTATTTCTTGTTTTAATAGTTTTTTCTTCCAAACTTGGTATGTATGAATTAAAAATAACAAGTTCTTTTAAAATCTGCAAAAATATACATGGTGTCCCATTTAAAGTAAATAAGTTAAGGGCATTTCCGGTGAAACCGGAAGTAGAGTAGTAACAAAAAATAAGGCTTCAGATGCCTTTGGCGTCACTGTACTTGCATGCAAAATTTCTTAAATATTGTTCTTTTCGTTTCAAAGATATTTGCTTGGTTCCATACTTTATCCCAACTCTGTATAAATCAATAAATAGGTACATGAAATAATGTTAATTTTTATTTCTGTAGAAATTCCACCGATTTAAGTAATTTTCTTTTTTTTAACAACACAATCGTTTTGTTTTTATAATAACTCAGCCATTTGTCATCCAAATTACTTTTACCTTAGCTCATGTGAAAGGTCTCTCAAAGTCTTTACAAAAATATTTGTATAATTTTTTTCGAAAAAGCTCTGCTTTTTACGTTATTTAGTAACAAAAACTTCGATATAAGGAAAATTGGAGCAAAATGCAAAACTTTGACACACGTCAAAATTTTCAATGTGTTTTAAAAGTATTCATTTTTTTCGAAACCTGAGAAAACTAATAATTATTTTTGAAAAATTTACACGCAGAATGAAAGACTACTTTATTACCGAGGGACAAAAATCCCTTAGAATAAATAAAAAGTTTTTTTTTCAATAAAATATCTGCAATTAAAAATCACATTTCCTTTACAAAAAAATGTATTGGCTGATGGGAAGAAACTCTGCATTGTCCACATATAACAAAATACTGCTATACAAACAAGTACTTAGACCAGTGTGGATGTATGGTTGCCAAATCTCGGGCTGTGCCAAGTCAAGTAATATCCAGAGATTCCAGAATAAAGTATTAAGGAACATCGTTGATGCTCCTTGGTACATCCAAAATGTCGATCCCCACAAGGATCTTGAGATGGAAGATGTAGACAAAGTTATCAATAAGATGATAGGTAGACACGAACAACGGCTTCATAGTCATGTAAACATCGAGGCCATCCAGCTCATCGATAATACTGGGTTAGAAAGAAGACTCAAACGAAGAAAATCATGCATACTTGAATGCTATGCTGGAACAACGTTGTAACCGTCAATACTTTCATATGTGGGTTTTTCATGGAACAACGTTCTAAATGTGCAAAATAATGTACTGCTGACTGTGGGGAATATTATGAGACTTAACTTGCCTGTTTTGGTAGTTTGAAAATTAGTCAATCTTCAACTTTCGGTGTAACAACGTTACCCCCATAAGGATCTTGGGATGGAAGATGTAGACAAAGTTATCAAGAAGATGGTAGGTAGACACGAACAACGGCTCCATAGTCATGTAAACATCGAGGCCATCCAGCTCATCGATAATACTGGGTCAGAAAGAAGACTCAAACGAAGAAAACCATGCATACTTGTTAAAAAAATAAGAGGACACCATAGGGTTAAGATCTTAGATTATGTATCATTTAGTAATTTAAGTTAAAGAAGAACTGATAATTGGTCAACTGATGACCAGATTTTAGTAGTCTATACAGAGCTTGTGTTTAATAAAATAAAAAAAAAATCACACTAAATTTCCTCTTTTATTTTCACCCCTGTAAAATAAACATTATAGAAATTTTTATAGTTCAGAGAAATAAGGAAAAAAATATCCTGTTGGTGACACAACCCCCTCCAGGCCGAAACCAAATTTTTTGAGTAGTATGGACATCTATATTAATAAGCTATATGTTTTCTGCAGCCGATTTTGATGATATACATAGTTATAAACAAATGAAGATCAAAAAACGGCAAATTTTCGCTTTTTTGGTCTATAACCTAAAAATTAAGTATTTTAAACAAATTTGAGAGTGAGAAACTCATAAATCGTATAAAAACTTCAATACGACGTTCGCTGAATATGTCTCTATCCTTATTGGTTGCTTAGAAAATTGCAAGATAAATCATAAATTTTGAGTTTTTATAAATATTCATAACTTATGTAAAAATTAACTTAGAACGTTCTTATTACACGGAATGCTGAGACTTCTGGTGCTTAAATCATACCCTAAATTTCAAAGCAATTGGTCAAATAGTTTAAAACGTATTTAATTTGCTTATCCGAAATTAATTTTTTTTGCAACGCTATAAGTCAGAAAATGATGAAGTAACACTAATACTTTGGATAGTTTATGAAAGAAGAAGATTTATACTACTAATTTAATTAAAAAAAAATGACAAAAAATAAATCTAAATACTGCAAAATTATTTTGCAAAAACATGTGAATTATAAAAAAGGGGGGGGGGGCTAACTTCGTCTCTAATTGTCCTAGGACAATTGTTTTTCTTTCTAAATGTGTATAAATATTCAGTCTTTCCAAATATAAAAAAATAATTTTTCTACGGGTTACGGTTAAAAAGTTATTCTAATTTTTTATAAGTACGCAAAAAATCGACGTGTTTTTGCAAAATAATTTTGGACTGTTTAAAATTACTTTTTGTCATTTTTTTTAATTAAGTCAATAGTATAAATGTTCTTCTCCCATAGACTGTCAGAAGTCTTACTGTAACCTCATAATTTTCTGACTTACAGTGTTGCAAAAAAAATGATTTTGGGATAAACAAATTTAATAACTTTTAAACTATTTGACCAATTGCTTTGAAATTTAAAATATAATTTAAGCACCAGAAGTATCAGAAATTCGTGTAATAAGAAGATTCTAAGTTAATTTTTACATAAGTTATGAATATTTATAAAAACTCAAAATTTATTATTTATTTTGCAATTTTCTAAGCAACCAATAAGGATAGACATATTCAGCGAACGCCATATTGAAATTTTTTAGACGATTTATGAGTTTCTTACTCTAAAATTTCTTTAAAATGTTTAACTTTTTGGTTACAGAAGAAAAAAGCGAAAATTTACCGTTTTTTGATCTGCATTTGTTTATAACTATGTATATCATCAAAATCGGCTGCAGGAAACATAAAGGTTATTAATATAGATGCCCATACTACTTAAAAAATTTGATTTTGGTCTGGAGGAGGATGTGTCACGAGAAAAATCTTATTTCTCTGTACTATTAGGGACTTTCGGCTCTCGATAATAATGTAATCTTTCATTCTGCATTTAAATTTTTTCAAAAATATTTATTAGTTTTCTAAAGATTCGAAATTTTTATTTTATTTCAAACACATTGAAAATTTTGACATGCGTCAATATTTTGCATTTTTTAAGTTATAGACTCTTACGGTGCCTAAAATGATTAGAAAAATGTTCCTATCCTGTTCTTAGTCTATACAGTGAGCATGTAAAGGTTGGAATAAATTCATTTTCTTGAGAATGGACAATTTTGGAAAAAAATCCCGAAACAGGTCAATTTATATTTTTAAATTAAGACTTTTTGGCATACATACCATACTACTGACGTCATCCATCTGGGCGTGATGACGTCATCGATGATTTTTTTAAATAGGAATAGGGGTCGTGTGATAGCTTATTTGAAAGGTAATTTAATTCTCTATTCAGTAATATAAACATTTACATAATTATTTGTACAGGGTGTCCAAGAAAACATTTTTTTAATTTAATTTATTGACAAAAAGAAGAATGCATGTAATTTATTTAATCCAAAATACATTTTACTGCTCTCAGAAAACAGAAAAAAATGTTTATTTGAAAAATATTCATTGCTTTTCGCTTAAACTAAATGTTCAAACTGTCCAGAGAAAGGTGGGTGGCGGCCTTGATATTGAATTTAAGCAAAAAACAATATTTATTTGTCAAATAAACATTATTTCCTGTTTTTTGATAGCAGTAAAATGTATTGTGAGTTAAATAAATTACACACATTCTTCTTTTCATGTCAATAAATTTAATTCAAAAAATTTTTTTTTGGACACTCTGTATAAATAAATATGTTAATGTTTATATTACTGAATAGAGAATTAAATTACCTTTCAAATGAGCTATCACACGACCCCTATTCTCATTTACAAATTTTTAAGATGACGTCATCACACCCAGATGGGTGACGTCACTAGTATGATACGTATGCCAAAAAGTCGCAATTTAAAAATAAAAATTAACCTGTTTTGGGATTTTTTTCTAAAATCGTCCATTCTCGAGAAAATGAATTTATTCCAACCTTTACGTGCTCACTGTATATACTAATCCAGTTGTCGTCATAGTTTAAATTTTAGTCCCTCCTTGTAAATAAAGTAGAGCATGGAATACATTTTTCCACCTACCTCTACCGAAAGTATACTTTTCCGGACCTGATTGTAGGGAGCAAAGTTGTACTTTTCCTCCCTAGGGAGGAAAATATTTTTCCTCCCTAGGGAGGAAAAGTAAAAGTGACGTCATGGTATTTCATTCATGAAATGTAACTTATTGACGCCCTGTACAATATCTATTTTCTATTACGTAAGTTTCTATACATTTTAACGTTTATTTATAAAACACTCTGTATTTTGCAGAATGGTAAAAAACAGTAAATTGTTATTTTGATTTAACAATGTTTACATTATTAATTTGACTTATATTTGACAGTTGACAGTTATATTGTACGTACTTGTTAGTTTTAGTTCTAATAAATTTTGTTGGTTAGTTATATAAATAAATTAAGTAAAAATGAAAAAATGACTTGTTATTTGAGGAAGGTGGAAAAACCATATGTATAACATGGGAGTAAAGTGCCTTTTCCTCCCTTGAATGATTACTGCCCTCCGCTACGCGTCGGGCAGTAAACTTCATTCTCGGGAGGAAAAGTAGCACTTTCCTCCCTTGTTATACAAATAGCTATTACCTTATCATAGTTCGGTTATCAGGTTTTAAATTAACTTTGAGCCATTGGAAGGGACTTTCTCATTAACGAGCAAAGGTACAGTATCCATTTTAACTAGGCCAGGTACGCACAGACGTCAATTCTCTACTTCGCACTCCCTACTTCGCATTCCTGTAGGAATCAACTCGCATCAGAAATTTAGATGCTCTTATCGCAACACCATAGGGTTAACATCTTCATCCGTTCGTTCGTCGCATTATGACGTAGCAATTTAGGGCTGCTTACTTAAAACAAGAACGTAGTTGTAATCAAGAAACATGAGAAGTGCCGTGAAGTTTTCAGACACAAATTAGATGTTGATTTCAATGGGTGTGGGATGTGTGAGGAGATGTAACAGTCAAATTGGGAGTGAGGACAGGATAATAATTTGCAATTTATTCAAATCACAATAATGCAACTGTAATTATTTCTACTTTTTCTAGACATCACAGTTCGATCAGAAAAAAGATAATTTTATGGTTTGAAATACACTTTATTATTCAGTAGGTATACAGAGTGATTGATTAGTGGGGTAAAGCTCAATAGGTCCGCTATAGTATAATAGATAGCAATAAAAATTAATAACAAAAATTGTAGCCAACTTTGAGCTTCACATTTTAAAATTAATTATAATGTTACACGGTGTTCGATGACATCGTGGCAGACCAAACTTATGTTTGTTTAAATGGAACACCCTATATTTTATTAAAGATATTCTTCTTTAGCGGCGAATCGATTGAGGGTAAAATTTGATTGATCCGCGCGCATGCGCACACCGACAGTATGGTATTACGGGCTGTGATTGGGTATTCGTTATACGGGCTCTGATTGGGTGTTGAAATTTTGAAATGATCTGTCAATAATTGTTCAATATGGAGGTTATCGGTAAACAAAAATATTGTATAATATTAGTTTTTATTGATGTGTGGACAGAAATAAAATCAAATTTATAATTATATTGACTTTTTAAATAGTTTTGAAAAGCCGCAGGTACGTAATTCTAAATGTTTCAGTTGGAAATACCTAATAGTATCAATACCTATCTATTTGGAAAATGTAAACAAAATAATGTAGTTACCTATTAGTAGGCAATGCTTTAATTTACATAATCTGATTACGAACAAACTTTCTACAAATCTTCATCTCATATATCGTTTTCTTACTCTATATTTTGTTGTATTTTATTTCGACAAAAATCAAACTAATAATTTTATTAAATTCATATAAATTTATGGTGTAAACGTTTAGTTTGTGTATATTCCCACATGACGTATACGCGAATGTGGTGCAGTTTGAAATGCCGTCAACTTTCGTACGGCGCGGTGGACGTGAAGTGGGTTCAAGCCCCAAGCAAGTTATTATTTTTTTATTTTTTTTTTTATAGATTTTATGATTGTAAGTATATTATTATATAATTTTTGAAGATATTCTTTTTTTTTTGAAAGTGGTAGATAAGAAAGTTAGTTTGATTTTTAAATAAAATAAGCTTCTAAGTATATTTACTTCGTTTAAATTACCTATTATATAATAGAAGAATATCATCTTCTTACGTGCGTACAAAGTACACACACATTCTTTTTTTATATTCGAAATCTTCTTAGCTTCCCCATTACAAAAATATAAAGATCTGTTATGTTATACAGGGTATTTACAAAGTTATAGCCGATTTTATATGAAAATCGTAACAAGTTCAGCTCCCTGCATAAATAAAAATAAGCACAACGGCAATGGTTTATTGATGCCATATTTTTTTATTTATTGTCAAAATTTTTAAAAATGTTTGAGATTGCTAATTTTCTTTATGTCGAATAGAGAGTGAGTCCAAACGCAAGTACATTATTTATCAGTAATTTTAAATGGAACACCCTGAATTTTATATCACCATTGAAAAGTACCATTATCGTACTTTAATTTGTATACAACATTCCGTAAGTCTAAATTTATTAGTTTACGAGATATTTTCATATTTCAATGGAGCAGTACCGTGGCCATCCATAAATTGGACTGATTTTTTTGGGGTTACGTTAAGAATGAAGGTTATAAAATGCCTCCAACAACAAGGGATGAGATTAAGAATAGAATAGAATAGATTTAAAATAGAATAGATTAAGAATAGAAAAGTGTATTTCAAAGTGTTAATTTACAAATGCTTCGTAGTGTAAGTTACTCATTCACTTAACTCATTTTGAACACCTTATGTAATTAAATATATAAAATATTTTACTAAAAGTAGCTGTTCAATTTTTCAAAAATGTTGTATTTTGTGTTCATGTTTTTTTTGTAAAATTTTTTACTGATAAATTATTTTTGGTTCTTTATTTGTTACATTGTTACATTTACATACAAAAGTAGTTTTTAATTGTTTTCACAAAATGTTATATTTTGTGTTTTTTTTTTGTAAAATTTATAACTAATAAATAATTTTTCTTTATTTGTTACATTTACATATAAAAGTAGTTTTTAATTGTTTCAAAAATGTTGTATGTTGTGGTTGTGTTTTTTTTTGTAAGATTTATTAGGCACTAATAAATTATTTTTTTCTTTATTTGCTACATTGTTACATTGACTACCGGATTAATAATCAGTAATCTTAAATTACCAGTTTTAAAAAATTCAGTCATGGCTTACTTAAAATTTGGAAAGATTTAGACCCCTAATTAATAATTTGCTCTGAAAAATGAAAATATCTCGAAAACTAATAAATTTAGACATAGGGCATATTATACAAAAATTAAAGTACGGTAACGGTACTTTTTGATAGTGACATAAAATACAGGGTTCAGGGTGTTCCATTTAAAATTACTGAGAAAATAATGTACTTGCGTTTTGACTTACCCTGTATTCGATATAAAGAAAAGTAGCAATATCAACCATTCTTAAAAATTTTCACAATCAACAAAAAAATATGGCACCAATAAACCATTGCTGTTGCGCTAATTTTTATTTATACAGGGAGCTGAACTTGTTACGATTTTCATAGAAAACTGGTTATAACTTTGTAAATACCCTGTGTAACATAACCGACTTTTATATTTTTGTAATAGGGGAGTTAAGAATATTTCGAATATAAGATAAAATATAGGGCGTTCCATTTAAAAAGACATAATTTTGGTCTGCCACGATGTTATTGAACACCCTGTAACATTATAATTAATTTTAAAATATGAAGCTCAAAGTTGGCTACAATTTTTGTTATTAACTTTTATTGCTATCTATTACTATAGTGGATCTATTGAGCTTTACCCCACTAATCAATCACCCTGTTGTATAAAAGAGGAAGTAGATAGGGAGACACGTTATCTCCCAAACTCTTTGCGGCAGTACTTGAACATGTTTTCAAACAATAATTGTTTGTCTCCCTATCTAATTCCTCTTTTATACTATACTGAAGAAAAAAGTGTATTTCAAACCATAAAACTGGAGTGAGACTTGGAGTGGGAATTGGAGTGGATTATTGGAGTGGGATGCCAAAGGAATAAATGTCGACGGCGAAAGGCTCTTCTACCTACGATTTGCAGACGACATAGTTCTTATAACAGACAACTTAGAAGAGATTAGAACTATGCTTACTGAGTTAGATGCCGCCTGTAAGAAAGTTGGTTTAAACATCAATTTTGGAGAGACACAATATATGACAAATCTGGTACCAAGCGACAATCCAAAAGTCGACGTCAACTAAGTAGCATTGATCCACAAATATAAATACTTAGGGCATGTAATCCAAATTACTAGCGATAATCAAACTGCCGAATTACAAAGAAGGATCACCTTAGCATGGGCCACATATGGAGCTCTATCAGATATCTTCAAGAATAACTTGCCAAATTATTTGAAAAAGAAGACATTCGACCAATGTGAGCCTCCAGTCATGACCTACGGCGCCGAAACATTATCATTAACCCAGGCCACAGCAACCAAACTTAGAGTGGCCCAAATAAGAATGGAACGGTCACTACTTGAATTGACTCTCAGAGACAGGGTCCGAACCGAAGAAATCAGAAGAGGGACAGGCGTCACAGATGTCATAGAGCGAGTAGCATGGCTGAAGTGGAATTGGGCGGGCCATGTAGCCAGAATGAAGGACGGGAGGTGAACCCAAAAAATTACAGTGTGGAGACCAAAAGCAGACAAAAGAGGTAGAGGTAGACCACCTACACGATGGACAGACGACGTCAATAGGATTGCTGGGAATTGGTTGCAGAAAGCCCAAGATCGACAAAACTGGAAGAAATTAGGAGAGGCCTATGTTCAACTTTGGATGCAGAAGGCTGGATGATGACGATGATTCAGTATAGTCTCCCTGAACATCAATACACTTGTTCCAACGAGATTCCCGTTTATAAATTCCATCCCTGAAGTGAGAATCTAGAAGGGCTGCCAAATATGCTTCCACGGCTGTTATTACCTCATCATTTGATGGAAAACGCTTACCACGCATGATTTTTTTATGTAATGGAGCAGATAGAGGTCTATAAGGGCCAAATCTGATGAACACGGTGGATTTCCCACAATTCGAAATTTAGTTCAGAAATTTTAGCTGTTGTTAAAATGATCATATGACACTGTGCATTGTCTTGCGTAGCTTGGTATGCGTACCTTGCGAACACCGTACCATCAGTCTAATATGCCACATACTCAAAATATTTCTAAAGATTATTCATCGTAGAATATACAAAAAGTTAGAACAAGATATTGGACAACCTTAGTTCGGATTTAGAAATGCTCAAGGAACCAGAGAAGCACTATTTGCAGTAAATGTGCTAATACAGAGATGTTTAGATGTAAACCAGGACATCCATGTCTGCTTCCTAGATTATAACAAGGCATTCGATACGGTGAAACATAATCCGTTAATAAAACTACTGAGAACAAAGAACATCGACACACGGGATATAAGAATAATAAATAATCTGTATTATGAACAAGAAGCTGTTATAAGAATAAATAATTTAAACACCAATAAAATAAAAATCAAAAGAGGCGTTAGACAAGACTGTGTCTTGTCGCCATCACTGTTTAATGCATACTCCGAAGAAATATTCAAAAAAGCATTAGAAGATGAAGTAGCAGGCATAAAAATAAATGGCCTACCCATATGTGAAATTAGATACGCCGATGACACAATACTAATAGCAGAAACTATTACAGATCTACAAAGAATTTTAGATAAGGTTGTTGCAACGAGTGAAGAATTTGGTCTGTCACTTAACATAATTAAAGAAAACGAAATTCATGGTTATATCAAAGAGAAGTATTAAAAACATAAATTTACACGTAAATAATAAGACGATAGAACGAGTTCAGAATTATAACTATTTAGGGACAAACATCAGTGAAACAAACGATTATACCAAAGAAATCCGAATTAGAATAGAAAAGGCTAGAAGTGCATTCACTAATATGAAACAAATATTATGTAGTAGAGACCTCAGCCTAAATCTTAGAAAGCGAGTACTAAAATATTATGCATTTTCTGTTATTTTGTATAGTGTGGAGACATGGACTCTCAATAAACAATGCCTCAATTGATTGGAAGTACTTGAGATGTGGACGTATCGAAGAATGCTGAGAATCTCCTGGACAGACAGAATAACCAATGAGGAAGTACTAAGGAGAATACAGAACAGCAGGGAGATACTGGATTCCATCAAAATAAGAAAACTTCAATACTTGGGTCATATAACACGTGGTGACAGATATGAACTCGTAAAATTAATTATGCAGGGACATATTCAAGGAAGGCGCAGCATAGGTAGGTGAAAAATGTCCTGGCTGAGAAATCTCAGAGAATGGTTTGGATGCAGCTCAACTGAACCCTTTCGGGCTGTAGTGTCAAAAGTGAGAATAGCAATGATGATTGCCAACCTTCGTCGCGAAGATGGCACGTAAAGAAGAAGATTGTCTTGATGAAAAAATATTTTTAACTTCTGCAAACCGGATCTTTTTTTACGGATTTTTTCCTTCAGCTAATCTAAAAGATTACAGTAATATCCAGAATTTATTGTTTTACCAGTTTTCAAGTAATCCACACTTAACATTCCTTTCACATCCCAAAACACTGATGCTAACATTTTCCTGGCCGATTTCTGGACACTAACTGGTTTCGGATCCAAAGAACCAAGTTTATACCACTCTTTAACCTCTTGTTTTATTTCAGGATCATTCTGATAGACTTTATCCCAAGTAGCAATTTTTCGACGCATTGGTTGTCAGTACAAACAAATGCACTGTATACAACGTTGCCCAAGAGTATTTTCAGTTGTTTCGGCCAACGTCCCCTACCCCGACTGACATTACGATGTTACAACGTTAAGTAATACCTTTAGTTTTAGTTATACGGGCAACTAATTTATTAGCATTGTGACAACTACATATCACAGTTCAGTTTTTTCAACAATCACAACGACTTAAAAATGTTATAATGCTAAACTAATTTACGCCCTGGCCGACTCTGTAGTTGAGTAGTTGTCTGTCACGTCACGACCCTAGGTGTTGTTCTAGAGGTGTGACACGTTTGCGGCAACTTCCAGAGGAGAAAAAGAATTTCCTTTATAACCTTATTTTTTCTTATTATTATATATTTTATTTTTATGGAAATTTTCGATTTATTTAACAACCTGTTTATTTGTTTTTTTAATAGCTGGTTTCCATTCCATTGATTTATCAGCAGATTTGAGATTTGATAACCTTATAATCTTTGTATCAGCTTTGGCAGACAGGGTTGCCAGGTCAGTTTTTACTCTTTCAGTAGTTTTGTTTTCACAAAATTAGGAGATTCTTTTTAGGCCATGTAAATACAGTAATACAGTGATATGCACATCCGTCCTAAATGTCCCAAGAGGAATTCCACAATATTGGAAACCTAATTATTCCAAACCACCAACTGGTAATTACCATTTTTTAGCTAAAATCTACTAAATCAAAAACTGAAATATATTTAAGGATTTCTGGGATATATTTGGGATTTTTTATAATAAAAACAACAGCTAACTTAAGGGGACAGGCGCAAAATGTCTGTTAAAATGTTCAATGTATATTAAATGTTCATTTTTTGCGAATCCTTAGAAAACTAAAGTATTTTTGAAAAATTTAAACGCAGAAAGAAAGATTACGTTATTTCCGAGGACCGAAAGTCCCTGAAAACTTCTATAACGTTTATTTTAATGAGTTACAGGGGTGAAAAAAGAAAAAAAATAGTGTGACTTTTAATTCTAAATATCTCGTTCAAAAGAAACGTTTTGGTTTTTCTAAATAATGCAGTCTTTCATTCTGCGTTTAAATTTTTCAAAAATACCTATTATAGTAAAAATCTACTAAAAAATATTGCCTTCTAGAATTTTTTAAAAAATATCAAAAATCTACCAAAAAAGTAGAAATCTACTAAATGTGGCAACGCTGTTAACGAGAATGATACACTTTTGACACTAGTCACATGACCTCTGTCACCCAATAAGAGGGTGTGTTCTAAAATGGTTTTGATAGTCGGCGCGGCCGGGTTTGGTTGGCGATTGGACTTCTAAGTTGTCTTATCCGTCTAAGGTTGGTAATAAGGTATTTTTTAGTAATATTGGTAATATTGTTTAATGCACCATTTTGGTTTTACTTGAGATTTTTGGGATGTAAAGAAAATGAAAACACAGAATATAAAAAATGCAGGCATTCTCTGATACCTTTAAAAGCACCATCAATACATTAAATTTATACAGAACATAAATTTTGACTTTTATATTAAAATTTGATTTTTTAAATTTGCATATTTTTTGTCAAAAATGTCATAAAAAAGGAGCGCGTGTGTTTTTTAAAGGTGAAATATCCATATTTGACGGTAATCTGAGATGCGTTTATAAATTTCACATCAGGTAATAAGTTTTTTATGTATTTATATAAATTTAAATACCAAATACGATGTCAAAACAGTTTACTTTTTGGTATTCGCATTCACCATACAGGTGTTAAAAATATAGATAAAAAAACATAACTAGTCTGACTCCTTGAGCAACCATTGCACGCGCAGGTGCTTTTTATAGTCGCTTCAGTTGTCTTATGCAACGCTTACGAAACGATGTTGCTTAAACAGGAGGTTGCCTAGGCAACGTCAAGACAACTCAAAAATCGTCCACCAAATCAGTGCAGAATAGGGTCGTCTTCTAGGCAATAACAACGTTGTAAGAAAACGTTGCCACGCGGTAGACAACGTTGTCGCGTCGACAAATTGCTACTTGGGTATTCTCAGTTGACAACAAAATCTAATTTATCCTTTCGAAAACACTCTAAATGTTGCTGAGAAAATCGCATTAAAGTGTGTTTTTATTCCGCTCTTAGCGAATGAAGCATCCATTATGAACACAGCTTTTCGAAACCCAATACTTCAGTCAAAATATTGCTTACATGACCAAATGCGTAATGCTATAGCAGTCCCACGAATGGGCGCTATTTGTATAACACTATTAACACGTTGCCACGACAAACATAAATGTTACGACGAAATTCACCCTGTAGGAATAATGGAAAATAGAATTTGACCAGATGTTGATATGTCATATTAGGGGATGTAAACGTGTTACACAATTTGAAGAACATGTCCTCGGTTGCTCAGTAACGGAAGATAAATAGGGGTGGTTCTTAACGGGATGCTATTAAAATAATAAAAATGTGTACCATTTTTATTCGGCTGCAATACGAAGGAAAAACAATCTTACTTTTTAATTAGAATAAGGAGTGCAGCCAGTCCCTTTAACTGCAGTTTTCTGCTCTTATTGGAGCGTCATCAGAAGATAAGATAAGACGCTCCAATAAGAGCAGAAAACTGCAGTTAAAGGGACTGGCTGCACTCCTTATTCTAATTAAAAAGTAAGATTGTTTTTCCTTCGTATTGCAGCCGAATAAAAATGGTACACATTTTTATTATTTTATTTTCGTATTACTCAGTAGAGTAACTATGGTGCATCTTTCAGTTCCTAGCCGGCTGCAGACGGGGGATTTGAATTGCAAGGTTTAGAATTCCTTCCCTATCGTCTTTACTGCAGCATCCATATGACTTGCAAATTGTAGAAGTCTTGGAGGCGTATACATGGGGATGTACCAGTAAGTTTTCAATTTAAAAATCTTTTAGTGATTTTTGATATTTTTCAATATTAATTATTTGCTATTAGGATTGAAAACTTGCTTCGTATATAGGGATGCTATTAATATGCTCCTATTAGCTTAGAAACAAAAAAAAAAAAATAGAAAAATCAAACAAGAATATCAAATAAAAATAAATAAAATATTGGGCGCCACTGGTTTCCTTGTGGGAACCACAAATATACAAAAATAGAAACGTAAAAGAAAACAAAGCTAAATCAAAAATTAAACAAAAACCTAGTGAAAACCTAGTCAAAACAAAATATATAAAATACTTATGGCGTCACTTAACTTATCTATGTCTTTACTCAGCTAAATCTTTGTTGTACTTACGAAACAAGAGAAAGGGAAAAAATAATAGATATAGTCTGGGCTGATTATCGGAGAATAGGCCATTTTTGGGAAAAGTTATTTACCAGAAATTTTATTGCTGTAATCGAATTATAAGATCCTATATATTATTAATATAGGTATGCAAAGTCCTCAGATAGTGTGCTACTTTTTCTATAAACAAAATGGCACCCGAAAATCGTGTTTTTTTTTAATTATTGCTCTATAACTCCGATGATTTTAAATTTACAACAAAAACACTCAAATCAAAATTCACCGTGATTAAATTCTGCATAGAGACGTGTTTTTCCCGATCTGCTCCGACGAAAATTTTCCTCGGAAAATGTGGGTTTTCCCAACAAAATCTTTAATTTTCAAATTAAGTTTTAGATAAGTAATTATCTACCAATAATTCAATAATTTGGTGACTTACAAGCCTTCTTGGTTTAGATTATAGTTCCAGAAGCTGGTGAAAATTAAACGAATATTTTAGCAACAATACAATTGTTAATTAATAATTTACGGTCACAATAATAACCAAAATAATTATGATACACTGATCAAATTTTGAAACCTTATAAAGATGAGATGCCTATTTAACATTTTGTCGACAAAATATAAATTTTTTATTTTTTTGCATAATCTTTAAATGTTAAAAAAATAGTTATAAACAAATTAACGTTTCTCCGAAAGTTTTTATTATATTATAATTTAAAAAAATAGCTAAAATGCGCATTTCAAATATCTTGAAAATGAATGCTTTAAAACTTTTTTACAACCATTTGTAAGAAAGTTATGAAACAGCAAAATAAACATACGATTACTACGGTGTTTATATATATATATATATATATATATATATATATATATATATATATATATATATATATTTTAATTCTATCAAAGCGTAGAAGTGAGTATAAAGTACAAGCTAATTATTTACAAAAAAATATCGATTATCAGTTTAATGGTTATATTTTAATTAAAGATTATAAATACATTTTTTTGTAATTTACACGCGCGAAAGTAGACCAATACAGTACTGTAGCTAAAATTTTCACTCGGAGCGACGCCGGCCGCGCGACGACACTTTTAATAAATAATGTATGCTGCGTGTCAGTCGCTTCGAGTGAACATTTTAGCCCCGACTCTGTATCAGGCCTACTTTTGCGCTAAAAATTACAAAAAAAGTATTTTTAATCTTTGATTAAAATATAACCATTGCACTAATTTTTTACATTCTTTGCGAGTAATTAGATTGCACCATAGACTCACTTTTAAGCTTTGAAACAATTAAAACAAATTATAAACAACGGAAAAATCGTATATTTACTTTGCTGTTTCATTACTTTTTTGCAAATGGTTGGAAAATTTTTTTAAAGCATTCATTTTCAAGACCTACGAAATACGCATTTTAAGTATTTTTTAAAATTAGAATATAATAAACAATTTCTGAGAAATTTTAATTTGTTTATAACAATTTTTTTTAAACATTTAAAGATTATGCAAAAAAATGAAAAATTTATATTTTGTCGACAAAACATTAAACAGGCATCACACCTTTATAATCTTTCTAAGTTGGATCAATGTCTCATGATTATTTTGGTTGTTATTGCGACTGTAAATTGTTAATTAACAATTAAATTGTTGCTAAAATATTCATTTCATTTTCACCGGCTTCTGAATTTATAATCTATACCAAGAAAGCTTTTATTTCACCAAGCTATATAATTATTGATAAATAATTACTGGCCCAAAAAATTTATTTGAAAATTCGAGATATTGTTGGGAAAACCCAAATTTTTTGAGGAAAATTTTCGTCGAAGCAAATCGGGAAAAACATGCCTCTATGTAGAATTAAATTGGAGTGAATTTTTATTTGAGTGTTTTTGGTGTAAAGTTAAAATCTTCGGAGTTATAGAGCAATAATTGAAAAAAATACGATTTGTCGGCGCCATTTTGTTTACAAAAAAAGTAGCACACTACCTGCGGAATTTGCATACCTATATTATTAATATTTAGAATCTTATAATTCGTTTCCAGCAATAAAATTGCTGGTAAATAACTTTTCCATGAATTTTGCTAATTAGCCCAGAGTAATAGTATGTTGCAGTGAATCAAACAATATTTATTGAAACAAAATAAAATAAAATTAAAAATATCTGTGATCTCTTGCGATTTTACATAAAGAGATCATGTTTACCAAAAAGAAAATGTAAAGTTTACAAAAAAATACCTTGTACTAGTCCTGTATCTTCTCTTGGTTGGTTTTAAGTCCAAGGCACAGTTCACTTCACTAAATGTCACTTTACAAAGGAATAGATACATTAAAAGTACATCAATGAATAGTTGTTTCCATAGTTTATAAAAAAATCAGCATTTATTTCTTAAAACAAATCGGCACCGCTCGAACTAAAATATTTAAGAACTTATTAGTCCTTTAGTATATTAAACGGAAACAAAAAAAATATAAAAGCAACTCCATGCTTTAACTATGATGTCAGAAACTGCTAACACAAAAAAAATTCTAACTCCTGCCTGCATCCGAAAAGATTATGTACCTCATTGGTACAAGTAGTCGCGTTCGCCTAGAAACAGCGAAAACGCGGTGGTCTAACTTGCTTAGACCATAGTGGAACACTTTAGCTCCAACACAAAGACTTCTGCAATAAAATTGCACAGTAACTTCACCTTACACAAACTTAAAATGGAAATTCAACCTTTCAGGTACTGAAACCCTGCAGACCTCCGAGGCTAACTCAAACTTGACTTTTTTACAGCTCCAACGTAACTACTTGACGTCTAAAACGTAACTGAACTTTTCTCTCGTCCCAATTCAAGACCAGATTCCTTCTCAGACACAGAAATTACCTCCCATTCTGGCAATCACCAGAAAGTTATCCAATTAAAAGAAACCAAATATTTCTCTCACCAATAAAATAGCCAGGATATGTTACTAAGTCACAGCCCACTAAACTCGTAAATCTTCTGTTGATGAATCCAAATTATAGAGTCACATCAGCTAAGGCTCTCCTGATTCCCACAGAAAAACGCCAAATCAACGAAAAGGACACTTGCTGTTGACCAAACTTTGGAGCTCTTATCGCTACAACGCTACGTAAACAAACCAGCTCCAAAACATCATATTTCGGTCGCCAGAAACCATTAGTGAAAGATTTATAGCTAAAGATCACTTTGGCGGTTTGAAATAACGTCAACACGTAGAGAAATAAAAATTGATCTATTCACGAGAAACACAAGATCGATCTAACACTGTGAGAAACGAAAGAACCAAACATTTCCACGCAACAACTCAATACAATTTCTGAAACGGATTTAGGTACAGGGTGAAACGATAGTATTAGGAATTTGAAAACGTTAATGATTTTTGTACCCGTTACAATGCTTTTACTAAATATCTTTGTCACTTGACGATTTTTCCAATACCATTGGAATTAATCAAGAAATAAATTATACAAGAAAGGTCTATGCAGTAGGTACATTATTCGTCTCTATCTCGAAGTGAGTTTCCTTCCTCAATTTGTTAAACTCATATACAACTCCTTATACTTATTATCAAGATCTTCTTTTTCTTTTAAATAGGCAGTACTGTCTGTTTTTCTTCAACGATTCCTTTTATTCTAATATATTTGGTATATGTAAATTATTACTCGTCTAGTTGCTACATATGGAAGTGAAACATAGACTCTACATCAGCGGGAAATAAATAAGCTACTGGTATTTGGTAGGAAGGTTCCCAAAATGATATTTGGCCCTCAAAGAGATGGATTGACAGGATAGTAGAGAAGGCACCGTAATGCTAAATTGGTGACTCTTTATGGTACTGAAAACATCGTCAGACATATAAATGTAAACCGGATAAGATGGGCAGGTCAAATGGTAAGGGTAAGATCAGGGTGTTAAGTAGAAGCAGAAGACACTATTTTTTAAAAGACCAAACGGTAGAAGATCAGTAGGTGGTCCCAGAAAAAGATGGAAGCATGATGCTGAAGCCGATTTATCTAGGATTGGGGTCCAACAATGAGAAATAGAAGCGCAAGACCGTAGAAGATGGAGGGCTATAGTGGATGCGGCGAAGACTCATCCAGAGTTGTAAAGTAAGTCAATAAGAAGATTTTCAGGTCAAATTTACACTTCACATTTCGAATACAATTTATTAGTCCACCATGTAGACATTAATTTGAAGCTACTTACAACATAAAATGCGTGAATTCGTCAAGAAATAAATTATACAAGAAATATCTATGCAGTAGTTCTCTCGTATTCGTCTCTATCTCGAAGTGAGTTTCCTTCCTCAATTTGTTAACTCGAGGGTCTCTGTCTGTGACGGCGCAAAAACTTGACGCATGTATAGAATTACGACTGAAGCCGTAGTGTTTCCTGGTGGGAAAACGAGAAACCAAATAGACCGTGTTCTCATTAAAATAAAACATAACAGATGAATAACTGATTGTAGAAGCTACAGATGGTCAAACTTAAGTAAGAAATTCATAAACTACCAAGAAAAGGAAAACAATGGAAAAAATACCAATTAGAGCGGTTCCAATATAAGGAGGTAGCAAAAAGAAAAGAGGAATAGATAAACAAGAGATTGGGAAGAATCACGACGTAGAACATAATAAGAGGAATGGGAACTGACAGAAACAGCCCTGATAGAAGCGGTAGACTTTAGCAATGGGAAAGAAGAAAATGAAAAGCGAAAACAGAACATAGCTTGATGAATAACTGATTGTAGAAGCTACAGATGGTCAAACTTAAGTAAGAAATTCATAAACTACCAAGAAAAGGAAAACAAAGGAAAAAATACCAATTAGAGCGGTTCCAATATAAGGAGGTAGCAAAAAGAAAAGAGGAATAGATAAACAAGAGATTGGGAAGAATCACGACGTAGAACATAATAAGAGGAATGGGAACTGACAGAAACAGCCCTGATAGAAGCGGTAGACTTTAGCAATGGGAAAGAAGAAAATGAAAAGCGAAAACAGAGCATAGCTTGATGAGGACTATAAAATAATTCTAGAGCAGAGAAACAACTCAAAAATGGAAAATATTAGAAACAACAAAGCAAAAAGTAAATAGCATTATAAGAATAAAAAAAGAGAATATTACTGGAAAAACAACTACAAATAACAGAAAACTATGTCCAAAAAAACATAGAAATTTTTATCAAGTAGTAAAAAAGACACAAAATATATGCACAATGTTCTGCAGAAATAAAGATGTATGTTACTGGGAGGCAATACAGAAAAATTAAACAGATTGGCAGAGTATTTAGAAGACGTATTAAACGATAAAAGACAAACAGAAACAGAAATATAACAAAGACAAGAAATAGAACAACAACAAATACAAGAAATATAACCACAACAAACACAAAAACCGACAGAAATGGAGATAATAGCAGTACTAAAAGGCCTAAAAAGTAATTAAAATACGGAAGAAAGCGGAGTTTCAGCAGAGATACAAAGGTAAGAGGAAACATACTGCAGCAAAATATAGCTAAACTTATACAGAAAGTATGTGAAACCGAAAAAATGTCGGAAGAATGAAACACAGTACTTATATGCCTAATTTACAAGAAAGGTGATAAAACTATCCATGAAAATTACAGAGGAATCGCACTGTTAGAAGGGGTATATAGGTACAGGGTATTGTAAAAGTAAATAGAAACAAAATAAAGACCTCTGAATCAGCGATAATAGCAGGCTGGTTTCAGACAAGGAAGAGCAACACCTGATCAAACTTTTATGCTAACATAATTATTACATAACAATATTTATGAACAAAATCTAGGCTTGCATAAATATGCTCTTTATCGATTTTAAACAGGTTTAGGACTCCATCTCACGAAACGGACTGTATGAAGCAATGACATCACTAGGAATATCAGAGAAACGATACGATTGGTTAAAATTGCGCTACCCAATACAGTCAATAAAGTCATGATAGAAGGAAGTCTTTCGAAAAGTGTTCAAAGAATTTAAAGAAGAATCTAGAATATATAGGCTGACTAGAAACCAGGAAAAACCAAGTACATAATATATAGTCTAGGCGCCAAATAGAGGTCACCGTGTCATTTTCAATGGGACAAACTCAACGGTTTCTTATGGATTTTTGGCTGCTGATTACGAATTTCGAGAAGGTATTTCGATCCGAGTGGTCAAAAAATTGTTATAAACAATTTAATTGTTTATAAATTGTTTATAAGGCTCTGGCTCATAAACTAAAAAAGACACAAAAAAGTGTTTCAAATAAAATTTGTTCCTTAATAAAAAACGAAGAAAAAACCGTTTACTAAACTTAAATCCGACAATTAGAACTCAAGATATTGTAAAATTAGTGCACAATGCAAATTGCAAATTGCAAAATAAGTATTTTTCGAAGCTTTATCGATCGTAACTCGGCTTCTACGCATGTAAATGAGCCTTATAAGGTGTCCTTTTAAAGCTTACTTAAGAGGCTTCCAAACAAAGTTCATTAAATTATTTGATCTTCATTTGTTTTAAGGTTATACCCGTTTGAAGTTATAATTTTCTTAAAAATATTGTACATTCATTTGTTTATAAGGGTTTCACGCAAATTTGAGCTATAAACATTTATACTTTAATTAATAATAATGATAGAAAAACTCAAAAGGAACAATTTGAGCTTACGAAACTGTTCGTAAGTTTATTTTTTTCTAAGATGTCGATATTTTAATGGCGCGCTATGAGGCGCAAGATTGGCTCACAGCGTAAAGGTTCACGCGCTAAGATCTCGATGCAAATTATAATTTCTATATATATACGTTATCTTCATTTTTCATTTTTGAAGATCCTAATAAAATTTTATCATATCCTTCTTATAATTAAATCATCATACTGTATCTCATATCACCTTTCATTCTATTTAATTTGTCTTCTATTTTTTGTACTAAATGAGAAAAAAAAACACATTAAAAACTAATATTTCAGAAATATAACTAAAAAGTGAGTTGATATTTATTATTACTATTTTTACATTTTCTTTCATACATCTGCATCGAGATATACAGGGAATCTCAGCTTTTTTACATCTGCATAAATTCTTCGAGCAATTTTTTCAGACACATGGTGGTACTAAATCTGATTTTGAAGGCATTAAAATTAAAACTTTTTGGGGCTTCAGAGTTTCATTATCTATAAGATATCCATATACAAGTGGATCAAGTTCTTTTGCAGAATCTTCGAGGCACGTTAATTGTGTGTACACCACATAAAATGCTCGTTTTATATGTAAGTGGATTGAGTTTGATGTTGGGGGCATATCTTTAACAAGAGAAATGCCTCCTTCAACAAGAGAAAACAAGAGGAAAATCTTTACGAATATTTGCTGTTTCAATTATACGTGCACAACCGTTCTCAGTAGAAGACACTTTGATGTTGATATTTTTTTGACATATAATACATAATGTATTATTAACTAAATTATTCATTATTGCAACGAATCAATATCACATTACACTATTAAGAGACAATGACTTTGTTGTAACAAATAGACAGAATTGACAGTAATATATTATATTATTGTAGACATTGATAGACATATTAAGAATAGTCAAGGCTTCCTGAGAAAAATAGTGTAACACGAGAGCAGTCGATCGGTATATTTACCATGATATTTATTACTTGACTGTGAGTTGATCTTGAGCCTCAGAGCGTGCTATTATATTATCAATATTTTGGCCAAAAATAAACCTACGAACACTTTCCTAAACTCAAAATACACCTTCTTAGTTTTTCTATTATTAGTTTTAATTAAAGTATAAATGTTTATTGCTCAAATTTACTAAAAACCCTTATACAAAAATTAATGTACAAATTATTTAAGAAAATTATAACTTCAAACGAATATAACTTTAGAACAAACGAAGATAAAGTAATTTGACAACTTTGTTTGGAAGTCTATTAATTAAGCTTTAAAATGAGACTATGAAAAGCTCATTTTACTGCGTAGAAGCCGAGTTACGATCGATAAAGCGTCGAAAAATACTTAATTGACTGTAAGCCGATCTTCCGCCTCATAGCAAGCCATTAAAATATCGACCTCTTGGCCAAAAATAAACTTATGAACATTTTCGTAACCTAAAATTGTTCCTTTTGAGTTTTTCTATCATTATTGTTCATTAAAGTATAAATGTTTATAGCTCAAATTTGCTTGAAACCCTTATAAACAAATGAATGTACAATATTTTTAAGAAAATTGTAACTTCAAACGAGTATAACTTTAAGACAAATGAACATCAAGTAATTTAACAAACTTTGTTTGGAAGCCTGTTAATTAAGCTTTAAAACAACACCTTCTAAGGCTAATTTGCATCCGTAGAAGCCGATTTACGATCGATAAAGCTTCGAAAAATACTTATTTTGCAATTTGCAATTTGCATTGGGCACTAATTTAACAATACCTTGAGTTCTAATTGTTAGATTTAAGTTTAGTAAACGGTTATTTCTTCGTTTTTTATTAAGGAACCAATTTTATTTGAAACATTTTTTATCTCTTTTAGTTTATGAGCCAGAGCCTTATAAACAATTTATAAACATTTAAATTGTTTATAACAATTTTTTGACCACTAAGATCGAATTCCCCCCTCGAAATTCGTAATCAGCAGCCAAAAATCAATAAGAAACAGTTGAGTTTGTCCATCAGAATTGAATATGACGCGGTGACCCCTCTGGCGCCTAGACTAATATAGAAATGAGAGAGGAACATGCAGAAGAAAATAAAAAGACCACTTTAAGTACGAATGACAGAGAGTATAAATTTGAAAAGGTAACTGAATTTGAGTACCTTGCAGTAATATTTACAAATAGAGGAGACGAAGAAAGAGAAATATATAAACGGTTGTTGAAAGATAGCCAAAAAGTAGGATCATTAAAAGTACTGTTAAACTGTGTCCAGGACAGCCAAGATCCAATTAATGACACAATTGTGAGACCAACGGTATTGTGTGCAGGTTACACTTGGAGAATGAACCAAAAAGAAGAAAAAAGCTAGGGATTTGGGAGGGGAAAATCTTAAGAACAAAGTTTTTGGTGGTATAAAGGAAGCTAACGGGGAATGACGCACAAAAACAAACCAGGAGCTAATGGAGATGCATAAGAGACCTAAAATAATACAGAAAATTAGAGCACAGAGAGTAAGATGGTTGGGACATGTTTCACATATGCCACAAAAAGAAACGTCCTAATAGTTTTGTTAGCAGGGTAACAAGGGAAGAAGAGAAAGAAGAGGGAGACCATGAAGGAAATGGTTTGATGCTGTCCGATTTGAAATAGAAGGAATTCGTGCAAGAGATTGCAGAAAACAAGTAAAGGGCCGGAAGAAGTGGAAGAATTTAGTCAAAACGTCTTTCGTGCTCGAGTGTCGATTTTCACTTCTGATATCTGCCTAACTATAATATATGTATGTAGTCAATACCTGATTTCAATTATCTTGTGTTGTGATATCAAGTATATTTGAAGAGTACAGGAGAAAAACAAGGAATGTCACATTTTATACATATTGAGATAAACACCAATAAAGGTTTAATTCTTATGTTATCTAAAAACTACTTAGAAGATTCTTAGCAGAATTATAGCAATTATTGGTCTATAATCTTAATATCATTAATGGTCATTTCAAACAGAGAAGTCTTAAACAGATTAGGTCAAGGCGAAGGTGACTTAAGATGATATAAAAGAGAAAACTTGAATATCTGGGGCATATAATGAGAGGTAGGAGATACAGGATGCTGCAGTTAATACTCAATGGAAAGATCGACGGAAAAAGAGGAATTAGTCGAAAGAAATATTCATGGCTCCGAAACCTTCGTCAATAGACTGGCTTATCAGCAGATCAATTGTTACATGCCGCACAAGATCGAGAACGATATCGGCAAATTTTTACGGAAGCTACCCACGAATAAAAATTTGGGCACGGTACTTAAAGAAGAAGAAGAATCTTAATATAATATTAATCTATATTAAGTTATTAATTTAATAATGCACCAAAAAACTGCTAATATTCCTTATTTTTGTCCAGTGGCGTGCGGACAATCCTGGTCCTTCGCCTGGATACAAATTCCTAAAAAATTTATATAGACTGATCTTTCTGGCTATTGTTCTGAATCGATAGTCTAGTCGATAGTATACTCAGATTTTGATGGATTCGACCGTTACTTGATGGAAGTTCATTTTATCTAACAATAAAACACTGAAAACGTTTGTTTTCTATACTTCCACAAAATTTATTATAACTAAGTGACTACAGCTGTTTCGGCGGAGTGCCTTTCTCAAGTGATATAGTTTACAATGTGTTTGCCTTTTTAAGTCTTCAACTGAAGAGGTTGAGGAGTGGATAGCAGAACACAAAAGGGCATTCAACAATAGAAAAACAGACACTTCTACATACGCACTTCACCTTCTAGATCATAATCATTCTTTCAATGAAGAGTTTCAAATTCTACATATTCAAAATAAAGACCTTAAGCTATCTTTTTTAGAATCTATGGAAATTAATAAACTGAAAAATACAGATATAATTCTGAATGACCAACTCGAGACAAACAGCTCCCCACTCCTCAACCTCTTCAGTTGAAGACTTAAAAAGGCAAACACATTGTAAACTATATCACTTGAGAAAGGCACTCCGCCGAAACAGCTGTAGTCACTTAGTTATAATAAATTTTGTGGAAGTATAGAAAACAAACGTTTTCAGTGTTTTATTGTTAGATACTCAGATTTTGCTACTACATGGCGAGAAAAGCCAAAATTCATAAAAAAGTGACATTCCTTGTTTTTCCCCTGTAATCTTCATTTATGTATATTTTCATGGGGATAGGATCCATTCAAGATTTACACGTTACGTTTGGAATAAGAGTTATTAGTCCACCCTGTAGACATTAATTTGAAGCTACTTACAACATAAAGTGCGTGAATTAATCAAGAAATAAATTATACAAGAAAGGTCTATGCAGTAGGTACATTATTCGTCTCTATCTCGAAGTGAGTTTCCTTCCTCAATTTGTTAAACTCGAGGGTCTCTTTCTGTCACGGCGCAAAAACTTGACGCATGTATAGAATTACGGCTGAAGCAGTAGTGTGTCATCAAAGAGGAGACGTCTAGCAGTAATAATTAATCAGGTAAAGTAACCCTGTCGGATTACTATTTGTATGTAGATGGGGATTATTTGCATAGTTACGAATGTACGAGGATGTCGTGAGTTACACGATTGTGAATAGTTTATCTAGTTAACACAGTAGACGGATCAAAGTACAATGGAATGTTTCTATTCCTTGTTATATGAATATAAATATTACAAATTCAAATATAATTTAGACCGGCATGAAATAGGTAACTCGAGATATGCAATGTATGAGATTATTACTAACTTAATTATGGAAGAACAGAAAATTTAATTTCTAAAATTATGCGTTTATAGTTTAGTCGAATTACACAAAAGAGACCTAACCTTTCATGGCGAGCTGCCCCAAATTTTAGTTGTCTAACATTTTAGGGGGGAGGGTCAAGAGTAGTGTAAATTTAAAATCGCGACTTAATTCTGCCGTTGAGTTAACCGCCATCTTTTTTAAATTGAGGAGGGCCGTAGCTCAGCGGCAAGCTGCTGGTTGCATAAGCCAGAGGCACGGGTTCGATTTTCGGCCCAAAAACGACGTTTTCACTTTTAAAAATGATACGTGCCGTTCACCGTGCCTTGAAGGGTACGTTAAACCGTCGTCAGTACCTCTGGGCTAGTGATACATCGACACTAGAAACACGTATTATAGTTACTTCAAACTAGTTCAAACACGGTTTAAAATGCAGTTGGCGCCGGTACTGGTTATATATAATAATATATATAATATAAGTTAGGAATTGTTTTTCTTTAATATCTCGGCCATTTTAAATTCTTCGATATGGCAACGTAGATATTGAATCGTTACAATTGCGATTTCCTACAATTTCTTATTTGAATTTTTTCTTTCGGTTGATATTTTCCGAATTAAGGGGGACATAGTTACAGGGTAAAATTATTGAATTATCTCGTTCGTTATTAACTTTATGACATAAATATGCGTAAACAAAAATATAGAGTAAAAATAATAAATTTTGTACCATTTTGATTTCTTTGATTTTTTGTGCTCATTTTAATCTGATTTCTTGAACCAAATACACAATATTTTTACAAAGGTTCTCTTGGCGATTTCTCGATTTCTATTAGCATATAGCTGCTCTCAAATCATATCGACTTATCTGCAAAAGTAGTATTTTCCGCTGGAGTGATTTTAAGCTTCGACGCTGTCATTTAATTTTTTTCTTCCTGCTATTACTACTACTAGGTGTGGAACCCGCGTACCAAAAAAAGTTGATCAATAGCAAAAATTTGTTAATAGCTTAAGGGTGTCTAGTCGGACAAACTTTGATGAATGGGAACACTGGAACAAGGGAAGCTTTAATTGTGGAACAAGTTAAAAATTTTGAACGTCAGACTACGAAAACGTCCCATGTATTTTGTCGGACAGAACTTCCAATTTATTTTTTACCCTTTCATTAAACTCTCATGCAAAAATCAGACTGATATTTATCACCAAATGGGGCATTTTAATAAGTCCGACACGTAGAACATGTCCAATAATAGGAATTACCTTGCTGATTAAGGGCAGTTAGTGCAGCCGATATGTGAAACAATTGTGCATTTAATGATAGAAGTATATAATTTGGACCACACATACCGCACATATAAAGGTTCAAATTTAGATATGAGGCTATCTCAGATTTTGCCTTTTACAAAAATGGCGGGGATTCAAAATGGCAACTATACATTGTGACTATTAGCACGATAACTTTTGAACGAGACTTCAGATTTCAACCAAATTTGGTATATAAGTTCTTTTTTTGATGTATAAGATTGAGGTCTTGAACCGGAAGAATCGGTTTACCAGAAGTTGTTTTTCATGGTTTTATGTAAAAATATGCTGTTTTTTCAATTCTTTCACCCTATACGTATTAATTTTTCAAAAAGTTAATACGACCATTGAAAAAAGCGTAAAAATATTTTTTTGGAAATATTTTTAACTTTTTGGTTGTGTTAATTACCATTTAATAAATGCAAAACGTATCTTCACATGTACCTATACGCGGCAGATTCGTGCAAATATTATCAGAATTATTGTGCATTTAATGGTAGAAGCATATAGTCCAGAAAGCCACTTCGCATTCGCTAGGAAAAATATTCTAATTCGGATTTTTTGCACAATCTTACTCAAAAAGGACTCCTTTTAACAAATTTGCATGTTGCCAGGACCAAAAGGTGGTCAAAAATTTTTTAAACGTTTTTTTTTTTGTTTTTTCCCTAAAATCATTTTTTTTGCATGGAATAAAGTTTTTTTTAGATTTTTTGGATCATTCCAAACAGAAAAGGTCTTTAGTGATTTTTTTCTAAAAATGATAGTTTTTGACATTAAGCGATTAAAAATTGAAAAATTGCGAAATCGGCCATTTTTAACGCTCAAAAACTATGTGAAAAACTGAAAATTTGAATGTTGCCAAGGTAGGTAGATATTCTTTAAACATCGATTGATGAAATCCCGAAGAGTTTTTTGCAATATAATATTCAAAACTCCTTTGTTTTTAATTTCTAATCACGCGTGCGCGACACTATTTTCCACCGTTGTATGTGTATACAGTATGGTGCAAATGAAAGGAATAAATTCGTTATTTCGTAAACCGGCTACTTTAAGAAAAAAACCCGAAACAGGTCGATTTTTATTTTTAAGTTAAGATATTGTGGCATGTATGGTATACTAGTGACGTCATCCGTCTGGGCGTGATGACGTAATCGATTATTTTTTTAAATCAGAATAGGGGTCGTGTTGTAGCTCATTTGAAAGGTTCTTCAATTCTCTATTCAGTAATGTAAACATTTACATAATTATTTATACAGGGTCTCCAAAAAATTTTTATTAAATTAAATTATTTGACAAAAAAGAATTAGAAGGACACCCTGTATAAATAATTATATAAATGTTTATATTCCTAAATATAGAATTGAAGAACCTTTCAAATGAGCTAACACACGACCCCTATTCTCATTTAAAAAAATCATCGATTACGTCATCACGGCCAGATGGATGACGTCACTAGTATATCATATATCCCATAATATCGTAACTTAAAAATACAAATCGACCTGTTTCGGAATTTTTCCTTAAAGTCGCCGGTTCACGAAATAACGAATTTATTCCTTTTATTTGCACCATACTGTCGGTGGAAAATAGTGTCGCGCACGCTTGATTATCAATTAAAAAACAAAGGAGTTTTGAATATTGTATTGCAAAAAACTCTTCGGGATTTCATGAATCGATATTTAAAGAATATCTAATTACTTTGGCAACATTCAAATTTTAACTTTTTCACATAGTTTTTGAGGGTTAAAAATGGCCGATTTCGCAACTTTTCAATTTTTAATCGCTTTTATGTCAAAAACTATCATTTTTAGAGAAAAGTCACTAAAGACCTTTTCTGTTTGGAATGATCCAAAAAATCTAAAAAAACTTTGTTCCATGCAAAAAAAATAATTTTAGGAAAAAAACAAAAAAAAAACGTTTAAAAATTTTTTGACCACCTTTTGGCCCTGGCAACATGCAAATTTGTTAAAAGGAGTCCTTTTTGAGTAAGATTGTGCAAAAAATCCGAATTAGAATATTTTTCCTAGCGGATGCGCAGTGGCTTTCTGGACTAATATAATTTGGACCACATATACTACACATATAAAGGTTAAAATCTAGATACGAGGCCATCTCAGTTTTTGTTCCTTTTACAAAAATGGCGGAGATTCAAAATGGCGACTATACATATGTGACTAATAGCACGATAACTTTTGAACGAAATTTGATAACGTTTGAACGAAAACAGATTTCAACCAAATTTGGTATATAGGTTCTTTTTCTGACGAATAATATCGAAATCTTGAACCGGAAGAATCGGTTTACCAGAATTTGTGTTCTCACTGTTTTTTTATGTAATAATATGTTGTTTCTTTTTCAATTCTTTCGCCCTGTATATATAAATTTTTCAAAAAGGTTATAACGCCATTGAAAAGAGTGTAAATATATTTTTTAGGAAATATTTTGAACTTTTAAGTTGTGTTAATTACCATTTAATAAACGCATAACGTATGTTCACATGTACCTATGGGCGGCAGATTCATTTTGAATGCCCGCCATTTTTGTAAAAGACTAAATCTGAGATGGCCTCATATCTAAATTTGAATCTTTGTATGTATAGTACGTGTGGTCCAAATTATATGCTTCTACCATTAAATGCACAATAATTCTTATATTATTATTTGCACGAATCTGCCGCACATAGGTACCTACATGTGAAGATACGGTTTGCATGTATTAAATGGTAATTAATAGTGCGGCCGATATGTGAAACAATTGCACATTTAATGATACAAGCATATAATTTGGACCACATATACTACACATATAAAGGTTTAAATTTAGATATGAGGCCATTTCAGATTTTGCCTTTTACAAAAATGGCGGGCATTCAAAATGGCGGCTATACATATGTGTTTAATAGTATCATAACTTTTGAACGAAAAGCCCGATTTCAACCAAATTTGGTATATAGGTTCTCTTTTTGATTATAAGATGGATGTGGTGAACCAGAAGAATCGGTTTACCAGAAGTTGTATTTTTACTGGTTGTTTATGTAAAAATATGTTTTTTTTTTCAATTTTTTCCCTCTGTATATACTAAATTTTTAAAAAGGTAATACCGCAATTAAAAAGAGCGTAAAAATATTTTGTAGAAAATATTTTGATCTTCTTAGTTATGTTAATTACCATTTAATAAATGCATAACGTATCTTCACATGTACCTATGTGTGGCAGATTCGTGCAAATATTATAAGAAATATTGTGCATTTAATGGTAGAAGCATATAATTTGGACCACATGTACTAAGCACATCAAGGTTCAAATTAAGATATAAGGCCATTTCAGATTCTACCTTTTACAAAAATGGCGGGCATTCAAAATGGCGACTATATATATGTGACTAATAGCACGATAACTTTTGAACGAAATTTCCGATTTTACCAAAATTTGGTATATATGTTCTTCTTTTGATGTGTAAGACCAAGGTCTTGAACCGGAAGAATCGATTTACCAGAAGTTGTTTTTTACCGATTTTTATGTAAAAGCATGTTGTTTTTTTTACCAATTCTTTCACCCTGTATATATTAATTTTTCCAAAAAGTTAATACCGACGTTAAAAAGGGCGTAAAAATATTTTTTAGGAAATATTTTGAACTCTTTAGTTATGTTAATTACCAATTAATAAATGCATAACGTATTTTCACATGTACCTATTCACCCATGTGCGGCCGATTCGTGCAAATAATATAAGAATTATTGTGCATTTAATGATAAAATCATATAATTTGGACCACACACACTACACACACAAAGATTGAAATTAAGATATGAGACCCTCTCAGATTTTGTTTTTTTTTACAAAAATGGCGGGCATTCAAAATGAATCTGCCGCACATAGGTAATAGGTACATGTGAAGATACGTTATGCATTTATTAAATGGTAATTAACATAATTAAAAATTTCAAAATCTTTCCTAAACAATATTTTTACACTCTTTTCAATGGCGGTTTTACCTTTTTGAAAAATTAATATATACAGGGTGAAAAAATTAAAAAAAAACAACATATTTTTACATAAGAAATAGTAAAAACACAACTTCTGGTAAACCGATTCTTCCGGTTCAGGACTTCAATCTTATCCATTAAAAAAAAGAACCTGGATGCCAAATTTGGCTGAAATCGGACTTTTCGTTCAAAAGTTATCGTGCTATTAGTCACATATGTATATTCTTGTTCTCATGATCATTTTTCAGTGCGTCACAGTTTTTCGATTTCTCTCTAATGCATTAAGTTAGATGAGATGGAAAAAGCGGTAGCTCCGTGATTAAACACAAAAATAATGCAGCATTACAATGGTTATCTACATAAGATGTCTATTCCTAATATACGTTTGATTCGTTGATATTTAGAATGCGCGTTTTTTCTAGCCAATCAAATACACGTATTACGAACATTTGACGAAAACTTCGTCCATTTTGGCCATTTTTTAGAAGTGTCAAAGAGTCAAGTGACGGTTATTATTCAGGTCAGTATTTTGTGTACCTGTCATTTTGAAATTTCGAATTCGACTTCACTTGTGTTTCACAACGTCTTTGTGCATTATTTTGTGTTTTGGTTTAGAATTTAGTTCGTTAAAAGTTAGACATTGGCGTGAGGAGACTAGAGATATTCGAGATGTACCGAAGAGTGCTAAATATCTCATGAGTAGATAGAATAGCCAACGTGGAGGTAATGAGACTTACGCATAAGGAACGAGAACTAACAAATAAGAAAAAACTGAGATATATGGGACATGTGATGAGAGATGTATATCTAATACTCCAGGTCATTATGCAAGAAAAAGATCCATAGTAAGGAGACGTAACTCATGGCTGAAGAACCTTAGGAACTGGTTTGAATGTAACAACAATGAATTATTTAGAGCCGCGGTTTCAGAAATAAAGATCGCTCTGATGATTACCGACTTTTGAAGCGGAGACAGCACCTAGAGAAGAAGATAAAAACACAGCTTATGGATAGTTTTGTGTCATTTTTTAATGTTTCCATATCTATAAATTTAATTAACAATATTGTTTACTTTTTAATTTTATTCCCCTTTATAAAAAATACCTACTTACATGTTAACATATTGTGTAAAAATCAAATTTACTAAATTACTAATTAGTTTAATTCCACAAGCTTTTCACCTATGGCTAAGTACGATTGTGGCATCTGTCAGATTCGTCAATAATTACATGAAATAAGTCTCGACACATCCAATACAGTATATGACGTCATAATTAATGACGCACTGAAAAATGATCATGAGAACAAGAATAGTCACCATTTTGAATCCCCGCCATTTTTGTAAAAGGCAAAATCTGAGATGACCACCTATCTAATTTTGAACCTTTATATGTGTAGTGTATGTGTTCCAAATTATATGCTTCTATAAATGCACAATTCTTATAATATTTGCACGAATCTGCCGCACTAAATCTGATTTTTGCATGAGAGTTTAATGAAAGGGCAACAAATCAATTGGAAGTTCTGTCAGACAAAATATATGGGACGTTTTCGTAGTCTGACGTTTAAAGTTTTAAACCTGTTCCACAATTAAAACTTCCTCTGTTCCAGTGCTCCCTTGCATCAAAGTTTGTTCGACTAGACACCTTTAAGTAACTAACAAATTTTCAGCTTGCTCAACTTTTTTTTGATAGGCGGGGTCCAGACCTATAAAGAGATAGATTCTATGTCGATAAAATCATCTTGGTTGTTATTTGTTAGTCTTTCACTGCCATTTATCGATGATTTTGCATGAGTAATGAAAAAAGTGCAGATAAGTCAGTATGATTTAAAAATTTACCTATTATTTGCAAATAGTTGCTCATCATTTCCACATGGTACCTAAGTAGGTAGTTACTAACACATATTTCGAAGTACTTAAAATAATTATACTACCTAAACCAGACCTCACTGTTAGGAAATTAAGCTACAGTTGTAGCGCGATCACGTCTTGGATGGTGTTTGGCTAGACTTCCAGTGTCACAAAAACGCCACCACAATTGACTTATAATAATACTTTACGAAACTCCCATACGCTACATTAGTTTCCCGCTTGTCACCTTGAAGAAGGCCTACAGCCGTATTCATCTTATCCAAAGTTAAATCACGTGCGTCTTCCATCATAAAAAACAATGTTTTCAATACACTAACTAAACCAGAAATTTATAGCACGAACAAATTCGAAACTGCCAGAATATTTACTGCAGTATACAAACCATAGTTTTTTCCTCTCCTGTTAAAACGTTGTCAAATATTCGCAGCGGGGAACAATAATTTTTTTAACGAGTCTTTAAAAAATGACCAAATCTTAATCAACTAATTTAATTAATATGAAAATTTTTTGCTCAATTAGAAATCCAATGAAATCAATTAATTTGTGGTCATCTGATTGAATACAACCAATAAAACCAACATTATACTGAAAACAGATCCCATGGGCTGTTTTCACTCAATCATGTAGCTATGGATACCTACATTTCGTTTCATTTCGATTTTGACATTTCAAATATTCAATATTTCAAAATGTCACGATTTGGTTGTAATACTGATGAGAATATTAATGAAATTATCGAATCAAATATACCAAAGAATACTGTTTACAGTAAAAAATTTTCTATCCGAATAACCCTCGAACATTGATAAATGCTCAAAAATTTTTTAACAACTTTCTCAAGCTTGTTGCTTACAGGCAACAGACCTCCGCCTACGGCGTCGGTCTGTTTCCAAGCAACAAGCTTTCGAAATCTGTTATAAAATTTTTTCGAACAATTATCAATGTCCTTGGGTTATTACTACTGAAAATTTTTTGCTCAATTAGAAATCCAATGAAATCAATTAATTTGTGGTCATCTGATTGAATACAACCAATAAAACCAACATTATACTGAAAACAGATCCCATGGGCTGTTTTCACTCAATCATGTAGCTGTGGATACCTACATTTCGTTTCATTTCGATTTTGACATTTCAAATATTCAATATTTCAAAATGTCACGATTTGGTTGTAATACTGATGAGAATATTAATGAAATTATCGAATCAAATATACCAAAGAATACTGTTTACAGTAAAAAATTTGTATGGAAAGCGTTTATGGACTTTTGCAATGATAGAAAATATGAATTAGATGGAAATCGGACGGTGGAAGAATTGTTAATTGCACATTTAAATAAATTGTTTCTGCTCTGTATTTTTTTTTCATAACCAGCAAAAAATTTTCTATCCGAATAACCCTCGAACATTGATAAATGCTCAAAAATTTTTTAACAACTTTCTCAAGCTTGTTGCTTACAGGCAACAGACCTCCGCCTACGGCGTCGGTCTGTTTCCAAGCAACAAGCTTTCGAAATCTGTTATAAAATTTTTTCGAACAATTATCAATGTCCTTGGGTTATTACTACTGAAAATACATACACAAATTAATTCTTTGACAAGGTTGTCAACATAGAAAAAAGTGTTGTGTGATTGGGTAGAATGCGATCTTACTCTTCAAACAATATGTCACGTATTTCAGCGCCATTTCAGCACCTGGTTAATTGGAAGGATACTACAAATCTGGCCTCCACATAAGTGGTCTGTAGCTTCTATGATGATTTCCAATCTCCGATAGGAGTGGCACAAGAAGAAGAAGATAAGTATTTAGTAATAGTGTTTAATATTAATTATGTATTTTTAATGTAATGTATGTAATATATGTTTGTAATTATTAAAATATAATGTATATCAGTTAAAATTACGAAATTGTGTCTATAAAAAAGATAATAATAAAAAAATTGAGCTGGCCAATTGGTTCAAACCAAGGTCATATATCTAAACACACACACACACACAGTGCTATCCCCTCTACTCGCGCTGGTCCGCTATTCGCTGATAGTTTTAAACCGTTTGAAACTGATGCTAAAACAAACCTATTTAGTGCAGTCACTGAAAGACAAGAATCTACAGGTCGAGCAAGTCTCGTAAATTTCACGATTGCGAGCCACGCTTCACGCAACCGTGTTTGCGTACTTGTGCTTCGAGTTGCGTGGTCGTGCGGAGTTATATTTACCAAATTTAAATCCGTTCCAACATGCTGTCAAAATTAAATCAATATGTCAATATGGCTACTGGGTGTAAAAGATAAATCTTATTCTATCTGTTCTTAATGAGTTTTAGATAATTTTAGTTGTATTTCTTTGTAATTTTGTGTTGTACAAAGATTAATTTAACATTTTCTCTGGAAGTATTAATTTAGAAAGATAATATGCTTCATTGGTGTTGTGTTTTGAAGTGTGAAATGCAAAGTAATTGTGATAAAGTCAAGATAAAGTTCACTTTTAAACTGAACTAAATAAGGTATCTGAGAGACAACAATGGTTAAATGCAATACAATGTACATGTTTTACTAGCGAAATGAAAATTTTCCTGTCCTGTCTGCTGTAATCATTTTATATCTGGTAAGTTACAATTACAACAGTAACGATTTTTGAAGATGTTAACATTTTAATCTTATAGGAAAACCAGCCGACTTAATCGATAATAACAATCTCCAGATTGGGTTCCTTCAATAAATATGGGCTATAAACACAATGAAATTAGTTCCCCAAAATCTAAAATGGAGTGGTATCAAAGGAGAATTAAAGGAAAAAATATTCATATTGAAATTATTTATAAGGCACTGGACTGTCTTAAATTCTACAATAATACTAGGTGGGTAAATGATTTTAGACATTTTTCATTAAGAGTAGATTAAGATTAAGTAGATTTTCATTCAGTAGATTTAAGACTTGTTTACACAGGTAGAGTAATGATGCAAGTACTTGATAGAGTAGAGTAACTCTACCTGTAAAAATGCTCAGCACAGTAGAATAGCTGGTAGAGTGTATAGTTGGAGTTAAAGTAGAGTGACTAGCAACCTATGGCAAAGTAACTACTCTATGACCACCACTACTGCCAAAATGTCTACTCGGCTGCACACTCTACCCATGGAACACGCTCAATTATGGCAGAATAGAGTAGGTAGGAGAGTACATGGGGGCGCTCTCATTCTGGCTGGAATTGTGTTTTGTGTAAATAGTGAAAATGAAGTTCACCGAAGATGAAACTTTAAAACTTGTAGAGCTATAATACGGCGAATACCAGTGTTTATGGAATTTAGGTAGTGTATACTACAGAAATAAAAGTTTGCAGCAAGCTGCAGAGGATTAAATCGTCGAAAGAACGGCAAAGGGGGCTTTGGAGTAAACGAGCTTAAGCAAAAAATTAAGAATTTAAGGTGCACTTATAATCAAGAGTGTTTAAAAATACAAAAATCGGTTTCGCTATACTAGCATCAGTACTATACTTGTACTCTCCTCATGTGAATGGTATCAAGCCATTTTTGGTAGAGTACTACCGCTACTCTACTCTCCTCAAAACTCTACCCATGTAAACAAGTCTTTAGAAACAGTGGAAAATGTAGCTAGTAGAGTAGTAGTAGAGTAAAATATACTGGTTTAGCAAATTACAATGTTTTAAGGTAATACAGTAGCGATAAACAGGTAGCCAAAACGTGTTCCAAGATTGTCACTGTAATTTTGAATATTTTTTCGAGGCATTTGGCACACGTATTCGTAAAATAATAAAGAATGGCGGTACAGAGCCCAATTTGAAAAATATATTAATATGTGGAAATTACTCTGTAATTATACAATATTTAAAAAACGAGCCTGTACCGCCATTAAGAAGAACAAAAAAATACACTTTCTTCAAATAAACTTTTTTATCCGATGCCTAGATTTTGTGTAATTTTGGAACTACTAATGAAATAAAAAATTTTAGTAGTTCCAAAATAACACAAAATCGGATAAAAAAGTTGTATTTGAAGAAAGTGTATTTTTTTGTTCTTCTTAATGGCGGTAAAAGCTCGTTTTTTTATATTGTATTTAATTACAGAGTAATTTCCACATAATAATATATTTTTCAAATTGGGCTCTGTACCGCCATTCTTTATTATATTACGAATATGTGTGCCAAATATCTTGAAAAATATTCAAAATTACAGCCGCAATCTTGGAACACATTTTCGCTACCTGTTGATCGATACTGTTTCCTCTTAAGATAGTTTTAATAGTTATTTATGATATAAGTATTAAAAGTACAATTTTAAGACGCGCATGTGAAAGTTAACTTGAAAAAATAATTTTATTAATGTTTTGACTTCCACATCAGATGTCATTGTCAAAATACAAAATATTTATATTTATTATTATTAGGTTTGTTCTAGCAAACAGTCAAACTAGTCAAAAACCATCAGCAAACAGTTGGTCAGTAAAAGAACATAATACAGTCACCAGTGCGATCCCCTCTACTCGCGCTGGTCTACTATTCGCTGATGGTTTCAAACTGATGCTAGAACAAACCTATTAATATTATGCATATCATTATCTGTAAATAATATTTCTTCTGATTGTTAATTGTAAAGGATAGAAAAATTACCATTTATTTCATTTTTTTTAGAATCAGCTGAGAGAAGTGGTCTACAAAAAACCAGGAAGGAAACGGAATATGTGGCTACGAAAGGCAAAAGAAAGGTTTACAAAGCAAATGTGACACATTTTTTTGAAATATTTAGGAATATCAGTAAATTTCATTAAAAAAATGTATGAAAAGATTTTGTTCAACAAAAATGTTTATATTTATCAAGGATGTATTATTTGGTATGGCCACATATCGTCAGTGATGTAATAATACATCCTATCTGTTTTTTCATGAGTTTTGTAAGAGAGACTAAAAACTTGTCTTAGGGTCACCTCCTGTTTTCATATGATATTTTTTGACTTGTTTTGTAGTAAATTAAACTATCTATGAACTACAAAACAAGTCAAAACTTACATATGAACACAGGAGGTGACCTTAAAACATGTTTTTCCATCTCTCATGAAAAAACAGATAGGAGGTATTGTCACATCAGCAAGGATGTACAGTGATAAGTGCCCTAATAACCGGCAAAATATGGGCAACATATTTAGTTGTGAGATAAAAAGAAATGAAACTAGTCGAGCTGGGAAATTTAGCGAAATTAACCTTTAAATTTACGTTATATTGATCCCACCTTTACACATATCGGAGGAGTATGTCAACTAAAACTGTCACTGTGACAGTGGTAGTTTCCAAACTCGTCTGATACGTCTGAAGGTGGTACACAATCAATACAATCTAAATGTATAAGTTAATATCGCTATTTCCCAGCTCAACTAGTTTCATGTCTTTTTATCTCACTACTTAATACATCTTTTGTGCTATTTTGCCGGTTATTAGAGCGCTCATCACTGTATTTCTGGTATATCCAGGGAATGTCTACAAAATATATTTTGAATGTCCAGAGAACATTCATGGAATGTTCCAATAAGACATTCAGGTAATGTTTAAAATGCTGACACAGGATTTTCCTGGGATGTTCAGGGAACATGTTTTCGGGGATATTCCAGGAATTTTTCAATGTCTGTGTACCTTCTATGGACCTATATGGAATATTTTGGTGTTATTACCGCCGCACTCCACTTGCGATTTGTAATCAGGAAGATTGAACACATTGTTTCAAATACAAGTCAATCCATTTGTGACTAAATAATCATGGATTGACTTCTATTTGAAAGAATGTGTTCAATCTTCACAACTACAAATCGCAAGTGGAGTCCGGCGCTTAGGGCTACTTCCTCTTCGGTATTATGTATTATACTACAGAAATCAGGAACTTTCCTTCTAAATATATGTATGCATCTTGGCCATCAAACATATTCTTCCAAACATTTTTTTAAATATCTCGAAAACTAAAATTTATTTTTATTTATAATTGGAACATGTAAAAGTATAGTACTTAAGGTAGTCTCAAAAAAAGTTTCAGCCAAAAATATTCATTTTTGTAGAGTTTAAGTTTTTTTGCGTTGGCAGCATAACTAGTCTCATCTGAAATCAAAAAGTTTCTTGTAGTTTATACCTCTGGCTAGAATATGAACGAAGGAATTAAAAAAAATGAAATTTGAAGATTTTACATAAGTTTAAACACATTTTTGACCCCAACTTTTCTCATTTTTAAAGTAGTTTTTTTTATAAAACAAAAATGACCTCATCTAATAAAAAATCCTTTGTTCATTCACTAGCCAGAGGTATAAACTACAAGAAACTTTGATTTCAGATGAGACTGGACTTGTTATGCTGCTCACTGCAAAAAAGGGCTGTTGTCGAAAAATTGCAGTCAACTCTACAAAAATGAATATTTTTGGCTGAAATTTTTTTGAGAGTACTATACTTTTACATGTTTCAATTATAAATAAAAATAATTTTTAGTTTCCGAGATATAATTTTTTTAAAAGTCACTTTTTTTACCTGCAAGACAACAACTTAACAATTTGTTGATTTCAAATTGTAACAATTGTTTTGCAAAGTATGCTGCCCTCTTGTATTTTCTGTGTTATCTTCATCATACAATTACTTCATCTAAAAACTTTCTGCGATATATTCGCAACAACAAAAAAAAATAAAACAAAAGTTTAACCACCTTCACACCACAGAATCAAGCAATCAAGTTACACAAATTTTCAAACACCTCACCTGACACAGCGTCTCAAGTACGATTGCGCGAATTGGTAAATATAACTCCACACGACCACGCAACTCGAAACACAAGTACGCAAACACGGTTGCGTGAAACGTGGCTCGCAATCGTGAAATTTACAAGACTTGCTCGACCTGTAGATTCTTGTCACTGAAAGTGGATATGAGCTATTACCTCCGATTTCGTTAAACAGCCATCGATTTGCATGAAAATTGGTGAGTGGTTAGAGGATATCTCAAGGAACAAAGGTGACATGGTGCCAACTTGCTCTTTTACCCTGGGGGTGGATGCTACCCCTTCTCGGGGGCGAAAATTATTTTATTGAAAATAATCCCATAATTCGATAGAAGGGCAAATTTTAAGCAAAATTTGTTATATAAAGTTATTAAAATAAATCAAAACTTTTTGAGTTATTAAAGATCAAAGATTTTAATTTTTCGTGAGAAAAATGCATGTTTTTAACCGATTTTTCATAAATAACTCAAAAACTATGTTTTTACAAAAAGTTATTATTATTAAAATTGAGGCTAATAACAATTCAAATAAACTCTTTACTAGAAAAACCTTTCAATGTTAACTTAAAGTGAGTTATAGGTAATTGAATGTAAATTTCTTTCGTCGAGTACCCAAATCTAAGTATTCAAGCTTAAATACCGGGAAAATGATGCACTTTATAACATAAACTTATTAAACATTTGTCAAAGGTCATAGGAATATCTATCAAATAAGCCCTCGAACAAGTTGATAGCATTAAAATTTATGCATCAAAAATGTTTCAAAATGTATATTTTAAAATTTTTTTCAAAAAATGTTATTTGTTTTTTTGTAAATAACTCCGTCAATTTTTAAGATATCAGGTCCAACTAAAAACTAGTTAAAAGCTGATTTTAAGAGCTATTCAAAAACTTCAAAACTAATCTTTTAAACCTCTTAGTTTTTTACAAATATAAGGTTAAATGACCCCGGTTACATGGTTCTCGCAGCAAAATTGAAATTTTAAACGTTTCTGTCTCGGTTAGTTTTAACTCTACGGAAATAGCAAAATCGGTATAGTATTTTGAACAGAAAAAACTAAAATTCAGTTATATATAATTTTTTACGTATATTGAGTATTTTTTGCGTTATTATCAAAAGAAAATGAAAAGTACTATAATTTTAAAAATTCTGATTTTTTTTTAAATTATATCTTTTTTTTTTCAAAAATATGCATTCTAAACTAGGCGTAACCAGGGGGGGGGAGGTTTTGGGGGTTGTAACCCCCCCCATTGGGATGTACTTTGAGCTCTATACGCTTAACACCACAGCCCTCAGAGACCTTCCAGTAGTTGTAACCCCCCCCTTTCAGGTAGTTGTAACCCCCCCCTTTCAGGTAGTTGTAACCCCCCCCCCCCTTAGGATCATCCTGGTTACGCCTATGTCTAAACCGGTCAAAATTGTTGAAATCATTAACTATGTTAATCTAAAGAAATTTTTGTGAGGATTACTACAAATTTTAATTTTTGTGGAAATGGCGTATGTTTTATTTTTCACTTTTTCCTAAAAAAATCGAAAGGGTTCTTTTATTTTCATCATAACTTGCTTAATTTTGATGCTATTAACTTCTACTTGAGCTTATTTGATAGGTGTTCCGAAGTACTTTGACAAGTGCTTAACAAGTATATTCTATAAAATGCATCGTTTTCCCGTTATGTAAGCTTGAATATTTTTATTTTAGTACTCGTCGAAAAAAATATACATTCAATTACCCATAACTCACTTTGAAATAACATTAATTTACTTCTTTAAGTGGGGAGTGTATTAAATTTTTTATTGTCTTTAATTTTGGTAATAATAGCTTTTTTACAAAAGCTTCTAGTTTTTGAGTAATACGTGAAAAACAGCTTTAAAACATGCATTTTTTTTAAGAAAAAATAAAATCTTTGATATTTAATAACTCAAAAAGTATTGATTTATGTTAATAACTTGATATAACAAATTTTTCTTAGAAGTTGCCCCTCTATCGATTTCTGGTATTACTTTTAATAAAAAAAATTTCACCCCCGAGAAGGGGTGGCATCCACCCCCAGGGTAAAAGCGCAAGTTGACATCATTTCACCTTTGTTCCTTAAAGTATCTTCTAACTACTGACCAATTTTCATAAAAATCGATGAAGGTTCAACGAAATCGGAGGTGAAAACCTTCAGTGACTCCACTAATTGTCTACCGATTTGACTTTCGAATATTATGTCAAAATAATTTTATTTCATCGAATTGTCGCGTTAATTTCATTAAAACAGGAACACAAGAAGATACATTTGAAATAAAATAGTAAATAATATCTAAATATTATTTTATTGCATGTATTATAATTATTTTAAGGCCATATTAAAATATCTACACGCGTGCGGAAAAGTAAAACGCGTGCGGAAAAGTGAAACTTTCTAAACTAAAACGCGTGCGCGAAAGTAGACACGCTCGTAGAAAAAAGGATTATTGGCGTTTTATATTTAAACACATAAACAAGGATACATAAACTGACTATCAAAAAAAGCTCTATACAGAGGAAGAAAAAATTATTCTAGAACTGGAAACACCATAAGTTACCACAAATGAAGAAGTTAGTATAAGTACAAAGGAAGTCCAAGAAATACTTGAGAAGTAGAAGAACAGAAAAATTGCAGGTAAAAACGGAATACTAAACGAATTACTGAAAATATTCTAGAACAGCAATGACGTAACAATTTAAAAAAATTAAAAAATACAATAAACTACCGGAAGAATGCAATAAGAACGAGCAAACTAATTCTATTGTTCAAAAAAAGACATAAAAAATAGCCAGAAAACTACAGAGGTATCATATTGTTAAATACTACCCTAACACTTCTAAATCAAATTTTACTAGAACTTTTGCATCACTTTGAAATGAGGATAAGTTTAGCAGATTAACAGCAGGGTTTTCAAACTGGAAGATCCGTTTAATAGACAAGTTCCACTAGATTATCAAAAACTATTAAAGACATCTACCAAAATAACGATATGGAAGTCAGAATAGATAATAGTCAGACAACTTACAGAGACACTTTCTAAAGATCTTTTTGTCGTAATTGTAACATTACAGCTAATACAACGCATCTCTTGGTAGACCGCAAGCTATAGTAAAAACGCGACGGTAGAACGTGTACTATAGTAGCACCTCCCATACGACGATAACACCCATTTGTTTTTTAAATAAGTTTTAATATTATTCGTTCTGAAAACGTTCTGAATTGGACACATTTTATTCAATCCATTGGGATTTTTAAATCTATATAAATAAAAATGAATGTTTGTGTATGTATGTATGTTCCGTATAGACTCGCAAACTATGCATTTGATCGTATGACGACCTTAATTAAAGTTGTTGTGCATGAACCCGGGATGGCTTCTGAAGTGGTACGGTCTACCTAAGTGAAAAGGGGGCTTGCCCCCCCGAAATTTTTTAAAATTTTTTTGGGCAAATTTTTTTTTTAATTTCATACGATGTAGAACCAAAATATACATACAATCCTAAATTTTCACTTTTTTATCTCCAACCGTTAATTTTTAATAGCCATCTAAATATTACCTCTTCTATATAAATAAAAATGAATGTTTGTATGTATGTATGTATGTTCCGTATAGACTGGCAAACTATGCATTTGATCGTATGACGACCTTAATCAAAGTTGTTGTGCATGAACCCGGGATGGTGTCTGAAGTGGTACGGTCTACCTAAGTGAAAAGGGGGCTTGCCCCCCCGAATTTTTTTTAAATTTTGTTGGCCAATTTTTTTTTCTTAATTTTATACGATGTAGAACCAAAATATACATACAATCTTAAATTTTCACTTTTTTATCTCGAACCGTTAATTTTTAATAGCCATCTAAATATTACCTCTTCTATATAAATAAAAATGAATGTTTGTATGTATGTATGTATGTTCCGTATAGACTCGCAAACTATGCATTTGATCGTATGACGACCTTAATGAAAGTTATTGTGCATGAACCCGGGATGGTTTCTGAAGTGGTACGGTCTACCTAAGTGAAAAGGGGGCTTGCCCCACCGAAATTTTTAAAAATTTTTTTTGCCAAATATTTTTTTTTAATTTTATACGATGTAGAACCAAAATATACATACAATCCTAAATTTTCACTTTTTTATCTCCAACCGTTAATTTTTAATAGACATCTAAATATTACCTCTTCTATATAAATAAAAATTAATGTTTGTATGTATGTATGTTCCGTATAGACTCGCAAACTATGCATTTGATCGTATGATGACCTTAATCAAATTTGTTGTGCATGAACCCGGGATGGTTTCTGAAGTGGTACGGTCTACCTAAGTGAAAATGGGGCTTGCCCCCCGAAATTATTTTTAATTTTTTTGGCCAAATTTTTTTTTCTTAATTTTATACGATGTAGAACCAAAATATACATACAATCCTAAATTTTCATTTTTTTATCTTCAACCGTTATTTTTTAATAGCCATTTAAATATTTAACATCTATATACATATATATATATATATATATATATATATATATATATATATATATATATATATATATATAAAATTCTCTTTCTTAGTATTTGTTGCCATACTCCTCCGAAACTACTTGACCGATTTTTATGAAATTTGGCAGTTATACTCCCTGATAGTTCGCTATCCAACGGTATATAAATAGTCTCTCTAGCTCAATTAGTTTCCGAGATAACAAAACGAGACCGTAGGACAACACGAGAGCACGAGAGACGACATTAAGCACACGAGAAGAACGGGCGAAAATTGTACTAATATCCGTGAAATTATGAAGTTTTTAATTTTTCGATGACTATTTTTAATGTACAAAAAATATTTCAAAATTTTGCCGAAGGACCATGTCTCTGGTGTAATAACCAAAATTTTGGCAGATGCTTTTGATAGAGGCGCATCTCTGGTATAATAATCAAAATTTTGGCGAAGGCGTGTATCTCTGCTACAATAATAATTTTTTCCCCAAAAAACTAGCGCAAGAACACTTCGCTCTCTATCTCAATAGTTCCGTCCGTCAGTTTACTCTTTTTAATGCTTTTAAAATTTTACCAAAATACAGAAGCATAAAATCAAAGGCTATTTTGATCAAAACATTTTTCTAAATAAAAAAAATAAAATATTTTGTAGAACACCTACGTTTTTTAGAGTTTATACAATTATTACAGAGAAAAGCAACTGCCGAAAGGCCACATTTACTCAAAGTTAATAGCTCGAATGAAAAAGAAAATTGTATATCTAAAATATTTATTCACAATAGTACAAAATATAGACATAAGAAAGATAGTATAATAGAACAAATTATATGATATTCCACATATATAATCGTATATTAATTTATGCTGAAAACATCTTTATTATAAATCTTAAATATGTTTGAGCTTTGGAAATATAAGAAAAATAACGGCAGAAATTTATTTCCGCTCTAGAACAAGAACAAAGTTTAAATGAACTAAAAATTGAACAGTGTGGTCCTGCTCAGAGGCATTTTTCAGTATGTCACAAGTAACCGCAAAAAAGGTAAGTGCGTGGTAATACACATTTATAACATTTATTATAATCTGACATTTAAGTTAATTGTGACAGTTGTCAGAATCGTAATCAGCCAAATATGAAAAGGGTATTGCAGTTTAACCCTTTAATTTGCAATTTGGTATAAAAACAAATCAATTGTGTGCATTGCATTTATAAAATGGTATTTTCTTTGATTTGTATAGTCTTATAAATTGTACAGATTATAGTCGTATATATAATTCCTAAATCATTTTTTGTTCGATTATAGCGCCATCTATCAACAATTAGAATAAATGTTATAACAAACTGTGATCACGGACGTACCATTTTTTCTGTCACTTCCAACTTAATGCGTTAGAAAGAAATCGAAAAACTGTGATACACTGAAAGATGCCTCTGAGAACGAGTATCCATAAGTGGCAAACAACCTCAAAATGATCATATAAGATAGATATAGTGTTAATAGGTTTTTGCGTTTAATAAACAATTACATATTATGAACCACAAATTAATATCTGTGATTATATACGTGGAATATTACATAATTTGTCGTATTAAATGTACCTCTCTTATATACCTACAAATTTTGCATTATTGTGAATAAATATTTGGACATATAATTTTCTTTTTTATTCGAGCAATTTTTATTTCGATCAATTTTTATATCGAGCAATTCATTTTCGAGCAGTTGATTTTGAGTTATTGATCTGTAGCAATTGTGTTCGACCAATTGATCTAGAATTAAAATTATGACACATTATCTAATTATGACACATTATCTAAGGTGCAACGAAGTTCACCGGGTCAGCTAGTTCTTAATAAATATACCAATTACATCGAAGTGCTTTTTATTTCATGTTAGAGTTTTTTAACTATATGGTATACAGCCAATCTAGGAAACTACCCTTTTTAGTTTTAATATCATGTTTCATATTTTTTAAAGAAGTTGATGTTTATTTATTTTATTGTATTTTTTTATGAACATAAATTATTACTATAGTAGATTCGTATTTTAGTTGGAGAAATTGTAACATAATACAATTGTAACAAAAACGATAATTTTGGCAACATTGTATCAAACGTCTTTCCAGTACCAGTAGTCCGTTCGAGTATTTGATTTTTATAATATAATTCTGTGAAAACCTTTTGTTAGCAAACTGCGATGAGCGGAGTTGAGATAAATTACGTGTAATGTATATGTATGTTTCGTTTAATTTTGAATAAATTTGTATAGCTAGTATAAGCTCGTCGTGAATCACCCTGTATAATGCAACGCATTACTACAGTAATTTTAGCCTCATGTTAATTCTTCAGTTACACTCAATTTACATTCAAAAATAATCATTTTTTGTCTGCTTGTAAATAATATCTCATTCATAATATTTTTTCGTTCAAAATTACCTGTCTATCTTCTGAACAAATTAATTCTTCCATTTATTGGTTTCATCATATATTTTTTTCATTTTACGACCACGTATTTTTAATATTCCATTTTTATTGAACTAATTGAGAGAAGAGGAATCAAGAACGTAATACGAATGAATACCACATTTCAATATAGAGAGTGGGCCAAAGAAAAAAGTCCACCACGATATTTGGCAGGATTAATTAGATTTTAAGGAAATGAAGAAACATGTCGACTTTTGATCTAAGGAAGACACATTTTTACGGTACATACATCTGTCATTTGTCAACCCCCCTTCCTTTTACCCCACCCCTTATTTTTAAATAGGGAATAGGGGTCGTGTGCTACCTCATTTGAAAGGTTATTCAATTCTCTGTTCAGTAATATTAACATTGACATAATTATTTATACAGGGTGTCCAAGAAAATTCTTTTGAATTAAATTAATTGACACAAAAAGAAGAATGTATGCAATTTATTTAACTCAAAATACATTCTACTACTGGAAGAAAACAGAGAAAAATGTTTATCGCCAACCGTTACTAAAGTCATTAATTATTGTACTCATTTGACGCCATTTGCTGCAGTAAAGTAACACTTTATTGTACTGAAAGAAGAATTTTACTTTACCTGGCGCGATTAATCAAATTAACTGAGATTGAATGTAAGCGGTGGATGGCAGTAATCGACTATTTATTTGAGTGAACTTAAAATTTATTTACTTTAATTATTAAAAATATTGTACAAAGTTTACGTTATAATTAATTAAATTTATGTCAGAAAGGGAAATTCTGTAGTATTTGCAATTATATTCATAAAACATAAATTGAAACTTTACAGGTTTAGTAATTAGGTACTTATTCAATATTGATTATTTGAACAACTATCGATTAAACATCGAAATCGGCCATCATGCAAAAGCATTCTGTCATCGTCATTACTGTTATACGGAATTTTTATTTCGTCTAAAATTAATAAAATTCTTAAATATTTTAAGTTTTGTATTAATGCAAATATATTATGAAATGGTGTTTTTGTTAATTCGATTATATGTAGGACGGTGACAGATATTAATAACAATTTGTTAGCAAATATATTTACTTAGATTTTCTACTATTCATCAAGGGAAAAGCAACTGCGCTGCGGAAGGCTACACTTCATAAACAATAACGTAACTATTAACGGTATTTTTAATTTTTGGTATTTTATTTTAAGTGTTAAAATTGGTTTAATATTTAAATAAAAATACGATTAAACTTTTTAAATATATTTATTTCATTGAAATTATAATAATAGAAGTATAACGTCTTACGTGCGTACCAAGTACACACACTCCTTTTTCATTAGGATGTAATTAAATAAGTGTTAATGTTTTTTATGATTGACGATAAAATTTTGTTTGCACCACGTCAGTAAAGACTCTTTATCGAACTCGTCTCTTATTCGCCTCGCTTGCTAACGCTCGCTTTGCTCATAATATCAGACTCGTTCAATAAAGAGTAACTTTACTGACTTGGTACATAATAGTAGATTATACCACGAGTCAATAATGATGGCTATTATTCCCGAGGAATATTTACGAACCGAGCCGCGTTAGCGGCGAGGGAGTAACATTCCGAGGGAATGAGAGCCATTATTGCGAGTAGTATACTCTACTTTATCTACGACAAATTAATTAATTTAAGATTTTTAATGAACAACTTTATTTGTTAAAAACATTAAAATTAGTAATAGTACAATTAATAAACTGAATTGGTTGATAATCATCATTAACTTTAGTAGAGTTTTTAATACAAATATTTGGGATCTCGATTGCTGTAGAACAAGAAGATGGTACATTACTGTTTATCTCTTTAGCGATAGTATCTGCTGTAGTTGCCTTGTTTCTCATAGACTGATCAATGTATCCTTCAGCTACCTGTGTTGACTTCCAGCCCCCATGACGCTTTAATCCAGTTAAATCGCCTCCTCAAATATACTATTCGTTTGACAGTGACACTTTTTGAGGTTGATTATTTTGTTTCCGTGGTGAATTTTGTGATTGTTGTGCCAGAGGGATTAATAGCTATTAATCCCGCATTATTAATCCCTAAGGGATTATTATATGGCATTATATTGCAAACACCACAAGTATAATACATATATTATGTATCAGTCGTAGATAAATAACTATTATTTGACAAATAAATATTGTTTTTTGCTTAAATTGAATATTCAACCTAACAAGAGGCAGATGGGTGGCAGCTTGAACATTGAAATTAAGCGAAAAGCAATGCTTATTTATCAAAAAACATTTTTTTCTGTTTTGTGACAGCAGCAGAATGTATTTTAAACTAAATAAATTATATACATTCTTCTTTTTGTCACAATTAATTTAATTAAAATATTTTTTTCTTGGACACCCTGTATAAATAATTATGTTAATGTTTATATTACTGAATAGAGAATTGAATAACCTTTTAAATGAGCTAGCACACGACCCATATTCCCCATTTAAAAAGAAGGTGAGGAGGAAGTGGAAGGGAGGGGGTTGACAAATGACATATGTATGAACCTTAAAAATGTGTCCCCCTTAGATCAAAAATCAACTTCATTTCCTTAAAATCTAATAAGTACTGCCAAATATCGAGATGGACTCTTTTCTTTGGCCCACTCTGTATATTATGATTGTTACAGTTCGATGGAACATCTCCAATTTCGTTTAATTAGAGTTTCTTTCACCATATCACAATATTCCAGAGTTTAATTTATAAAGCATAATTGCAAAAAAGGTTACTGGGACAAATTCATTGGTCGTGAAATTAAAAACCAAATACTAATGTCACTGTTTTATGTTCAAGTAAAAAAATGGTGTATGAACTCAATGGTGTATGAACACAACTGTACGTGTGCCTCCGCCAAATTTTACAAAAATGGGTTTTGTTTTTGATAATATAATTATTTTATTATGCTTACCTATATGAATTTTATGTATAATACTTACTAAATAATTGATATTATGCTTATATGCATTTAATATAATGTACCTTATATTAAATTAATTGATATTATGCTTGTATGAATTTAATAAAATGTACTTAATACTAAATTAATTGATATTATGCTTATATGAATTTAATATAATGTACAGTTGAGTCCCTAAAGCTTTACCCGTGCGTCATCATTTAAAGCATACGAAATAAGTCGATGATAAGTTGGAAATTGAAATTTACTAAATGCAACAGCAAGTGACAGTAAGTGACTTGCTGTTGCGTTTAGTAAATTTCAATTTCCGACTTATCATCGACTTATTTCGTATGCTTTAAATGATCACGCAAGGGTAAAGATTCAGGGACTCAACTGTACATAATATTAAGTTAATAGATGTTATGCTTGTATGCATTTAATATAATGTACTTAATTTTAAATTACACAACTGATATTATATTGAATCAAAAAATAAATATTATAGGAGTTTATAGCCCAGAAAAGTGCAAACCTGAAGTCGAAAGACTCCACTTTTATAACGAGCTTCAATAGACAGTCGACGAAATACCAGCTAATGAAATAATATAAATTTTAGGAAACATGAACGCAAGAGTCGGTAACATAATTATACCAGAAATAAAGCAACGATTCAATGAAGACATCAAAAATGAAAATGGAGAACTACTTATTAACTTTTTCTCTCAGAACGAATTTCGAATAAACAATACGTTCTTCAGACACAAAGATCAACAAAAATATACATTCCAAAATACAAGAGGACACATATCTATTATTGATTATATATTGACAAACAGAACCATCCACCACTCTCAAGTACTAGACATACGATGTTTAAATGTAGCTAATATTGAAAGCGATCACAACCTAGTACTTGAAAAAATCAGAATAGAGCTACAAAGAAACAGGAAAGAAGACCCTGTTGAATGTGAGAGAAGAATAAAGGTAGAACAGCTACGAGACTTGTCAACACGAGATCTATACCAGAGAAGACTGCAAAAAGTACTGAATGAAAACTACATAACACCGGATGAAGACATAGAAGAAAGTTGGAGGGAGATCAGAGATAAGCACTTAGAGAACGTAAGATAAGTAAAAATATACGAAAGAAAAGGAAAACATCATGGTTCTGTGAAGAAATAAAAATAAAAAGCCAGGAAAAAAAGAAAATCTAACTAGAATTTAAGTCCAAAAGAATGAGACAAACATATCAAGAATATAAAAGAGTACGAAATGAATTAAACTCAATAGTAAGAAGGAAGAAAAGAGAACATTGGGAAGCATTTTCAAAAGAGATGGAGCACAACTTTTATGGGATGCAAAAGGAAATGTGGAAAATGATAAGAGGTCAAACAGCAGAGATGATGGAATTGATAGAAGTAGGACATATTGATACAAATACATGAACAACTTACCTAAAAAACCTCTATCAAACAGCTAACCACGAAAAACTGGAAACAACAGGATTAGAATCGGATGAGCAAACAGAAATTAAAGAGGAAGATATAAAGAACGTCTTAAAAAAGATGAAAAATCGAAAAGCTCGTGGGAAAGATGGAATAGCAAATGAACTTTTAAAATACGGGGGAGATATACTTCACAAAGAACTGACTATTTAGAAATGGAAGATCATACGAGGCAGTTTTTGTGACAAGGTAAATAGCGAAGAAATCATTAGAATATAACAAACCAGCCTTTTTCTGTTTCATAGACCTAGAGAAAGCTTTTGATAGAATCCAATTAAAAGATGTGATACACCTACTATATGATAAAAATTTACCACTGGATATCATAAAACTGATAGAAAACATATATGTAAGAAATGAAAGTTAATGGAACAATAATAGAACCCATAGAAACAAACACAAGAATCAGGCAAGGAGATTTACTAAGCCCTCTACTGTTTAACGTAATGTTGGATGCAATAATAAAACAAGTGACGAAAAAAAGAGGGTACAAAATGGGCTATAGAGAGATAAAAATACTCTGTTACGCTGATGACACCGTGTTAGTAGTAGAGTGCGAAGACGACCTACAAAGATTACTGCACGAGTTCAACATTAACGCAAAAGAAATGAATATGAAAATATCAGCCCAAAAAACAAAAAGCTTAGTAATTACCAAAGAACCAATAAGATCAAATAATTAAAGCCAGTAGAAGGGCCGGATGCCTAAACAACACAATTTGGAAAAACAAACACCTAAGATTGGAAACAAAGGCCCGAATATATGTCAGTTATTAGGCCAGTTATGACTTACACGGCCGAAACCAGACCAGATACAAGCAAAACACGAGGACATCTGGAAACCAACGAAATGAAGATCTTAAGAAGGATCGCTGGAAAAGGACTACAGGATAGGGTAAGAAGTGAGGAAATCAGACGCATATGTGGGGTAGTCAATATAAATTCCCGGGTAAAGAACAGAAAAGTAGAGTGGAATGAGCACATAAGCAGGATATCTGAAACAAGGATAATAAGAATAAATTAGAAAAGACTGCAAGACTTGTACACACTTCTAAATAGGTCAAAACGGCAAACAGGTGTATGTTTTCAAAAAACTTTTGATAGTGTGTAAAAAATATTTTATTATCAGCTAAGTACTTTCGACACATAACGTGTCATCATCAGAGCTTCCTAAAAGGACATACTTAAGATAAGGTTTTTTTATATAAAAAATAAGTGAAAAACTTACGTCCTCTTATAAAACCTTCATAGAAGAGCAATTGCTAAACGACACAATAAAAAACATGTATACTGGGCAAAAGCCACAGATATACGGTATAATAACCCTTTAAAGTGAATAAAATCACATCTAAATTCTTTTATTAATTAATAAGACAACATGGCTGAGTCAAACCATTTTGAGCCCACGTGAACAGCAGATCAGCTGAGGAAGACTGTCATTTATTAAAATGATAAAGAAGGAACTACAATCTTATGCGACCTCTATGTTCATAAATATTAATTAAAAATTGAAAATGACTAAAAAGCCATATAGAGGTTAAATGAAATTAAAGTTAAGATACTAATTTTTAAAGTTAAATTTTCAAAAAATTTCTATTATTACTATTGAAGTGAAATGTTAACGTGTATATTAAAAGTTATCAAAATTCTTCCAAAAACAAAACTGTTATAGTTTGACCAAGTGTACAAGAAGTTAGATGAAATCATACCTAGGAGAAATATCATTTGACAAGCTCAGAGTTCGAAAGCTGTTATTAAATTTAAAAATCTTATTGATTAATTTAGACAAATAACAAATATTTACTTGTTTACAAATATGTAAACAATGAACGAAAACTCAAGAATACCTAAAAGTAATGTTCAAAAAACTTTCATAAATTGTTGGGTATACTGTATACTAAACCAAAATTACTAAAGAAATTTCTTAAAAATAGGATCAAATTTACAATTATCTGGGTGTTAACACAGTTTTGAGGGTTTCTTTTCATTTCTCTACTTATTTCTAGATCTTCTAGTAGATTCATTTTGGTACAGTTATTATTAGGTATGTTGTGTAAGATCCTACTATCTCTTTGTGGACTAAAGCTATGTTTCGATGCATGTAAATGATGACCAAAGCTAGATTTATCGATCTTTGACATATGCTCTTTGATACGAGTATCCAAAGGTCGCATCTACGTGGGTAGAACCCACGTGAGTATACCCAACAATTTATGAAAGTTTTTTGAACATTACTTTTAGGTATTCTTGAGTTTTCGTTCATTGTTTACATATTTGTAAACAAGTAAATATTTGTTATTTGTCTGAATTAATCAATAAGATTTTTAATTTTTAATAACAGCTTTCGAACTCTGAGCTTGTCAAATGATATTTCTCCTAGGTATGATTTCATCTAACTTCTTCTACACTTGGTCAAACTATAACAGTTTTGTTTTTGGAAGAATTTTGATAACTTTTAATATACACGTTAACATTTCACTTCGATAGTAATAATAGAAATTTTTTGAAAATTTAACTTTAAAATTTAGTATCTTAACTTTAATTTCATTTAACCTATACATGGCTTTTTAGTCATTTTCAATTTTTAATTAATATTTATGAACATAGAGGTCGTATAAGATTGTAGTTACTTCTTTATCATTTTAATAAATGACAGTCTTCCTCAGCTGATCTACTGTTCACGTGGGCTCAAAATGGTTTGACTCAGCCATGTTGTCTTATTAATTAATAAAATAATTTAGATGTGATTTTATTCATTTTAAAGGGTTATTATACCCTATATCTGTGGCTTTTGCCCAGTATACATGTTTTTTATTGTGTCGTTTAGCAATTGCTCTTCTATGAAGGTTTTATAAGAGGACGTAAGTTTTTCACTTATTTTTTATATAAAAAAATCTTATCTTAAGTATGTCCTTTTAGGAAGCTCTGATGATGACACGTTATGTGTAGAAAGTACTTAGCTGATAATAAAATATTTTTTACACACTATCAAAAGTTTTTTGAAAACATACACCTGTTTGTCGTTTTGACATAATAAGAATAGCCACGGACAAGTCACCATTAGGCAGGAGAAGTATAGGACGCCCAAGGAAAAGATGGAATGACACCTTAGGGGCAGAATGAAAGGCACCGTTGAAGAAAAACAGGCAGTACTACCTATATAAAAGAAGAAGAAGAAGACAATTGATATTATGCTTATATGAATTTTACATAATGTACGTAATATTAAATTAATTATTGATATTATGCTTACATAATATGAATTTTTTTCTGCAGCTGTCTCGAAAACTAAAATTTCAGTACGATTTATTCAATCGAAAGTTTAACTTTACTAAAATCATACCGAAAGCAACTATTTTCGGGACGATTTTTATCACTTTTGGAACGATTTTTTACTTTTGGAACACTATCAGACAAAGACGGAAAGGCAACAACATATATAAACAAGACATTCTAAAGCCTTCTGTATTAGACAAACCCTATTATACAAAATCCTGGCACGAGTAACGACTATTATAAATCAGGGATCCGAAGTACTTTCAGTCATTGCAACAACGATTGAAGAAAGAAATGAAGAATAATTGATCGCCTTGTGGTGATAAACTAGGTTTATCTAAACTAGGTATAGGTTCCCTATACCTAAATACACGGTGTTTTGATTTATTTCGATTTTTATGAAAATAGGATCTTAATAATAGACTATTTAGCATACTTAAACAGATGCTTACTGCAACAAAATTTCTTACAGGGTGGTCAAAATATGAGATTGTTCTATTAACAAATTCAAGCTGTAATAACTTACTTATTTTAAATGGAACACCCTATATCTTACCAGTCTATCGAGTAGAAAATTTACTTAGCTTTCAATTTATATTAGGGTTTCCTATACCTATCTTTTTACAGGGTGGTCAAAATATTAGATTGTTCTATTAACAAATTCAAGCTGTAATAACTTACTTATTTTAAACGGAAAACCCTGTATCTTACTAGTCTATTGCGTAGAAAATTTACTTAGCTTTCAATTCTTATAAAAGTTTCCTATACCTATCTCCCTTCATTTTTCAAATATTTAAATATTTCCTAATTTGTAAGCTTTAAAAATTAGAATTAAGTACCTATGTCGTTGTTATGTACAACACATCACCAACACCGGCAATATACTTAAATATTATTATCTTAGTCAATATACTTTCGATAATAAAATTCACATTTTTATCATTTAATCACACAGAGTGTTCTTATTTTAAATGACATACTCGATATTCTATTCTTTATAATGGAAGATATTTAAAATCTCTTCAATTCCATGTAAACATTCTCAATACACATGTTATTCTGTAAATATAAATTCCCATGTTATTCTGTAAATACCCATTTTTACAAATTTTTGTACAATAGGCTCGGTTTCGTTATAGTAGCCATTGCATTTACTTACTTACTTACTTAAGCCGTCCTCTTGTACCTTACGGTGTCGAAGTAAGTGGAGAAATGAGACGTCTCCATGCCTTTCGGTCGGTAGCTAGTCTTTCTGCTTCTCTTCACCCAATATTTCTTTTTCCGCAAGCCTTTCCAATATTTGCATTCCACGTTCTTGCTGGCCTGCCTCTTCTTCGTTTGTTGTCAGATGCCGCTTTCCATACCCTCTTTACAGTTCTACCTTCACTCATTCTCGCCATATGTCCGAACCACGATAACTGTTTCGTTTCAAGTCTGTCTAAGGTCCTTCCAACACCGCACCTTTCACGTATGTCTTCATTTCTTATACGATCACGTCTGGTCACCCCGGATACCGCCCGTAAATATCGCATTTCGCATGCTTGGATTTTACTACGGATGTTGTCGTTCACTGTCCACGTTTCACTACCGTAGAGTAGCACCGGCTCGTATACGGTTTGAAATACTTTCATTTTTGTTTTCAGGCTTACTTCTTTCTTCCTAATAAAACTTTTATTTAGTGCATAGTATAATTTTGTTGCACTCATTACCCTGCTGTTTATTTCTGGTTCTATATTTCCTTGCCCATTCATTGTTGATCCTAGATACTTGAAGTCCTCAACTTGTGTAATGGTCTCATTATTAAACTTAACATTTATATTTTCTTGTGTTTTCGATATTACTAAAGCTTCTGTTTTTTCAATATTTATTCTCATCCCAAATTTCTTAAAGGCTTCATTCCAAACATTCACATTTACTTGCAAGTCTTTTTCTGATTTTGCCACAATAACCAGGTCATCGGCATATATCAACTCTGACACGCAAACTTGTTGAAGTTTATACACCCCAACCCTAGTTCTTTTTACCTTACCCCTGCATTCTTTTGCAATTTCGTCCATTAGAGTGATAAATAACAAAGGACTCAGAACACCACCTTGTCTTACACCTGTCCTTGTGTAGAATTCAAGAGATGAGCAATTGTTCGTTCTTACATTATTACGTGTACATTTATATATACTCTTTATTGCTTGGATTAGCTTCGGTTTCACATTTCTACGGTTTAATATTTCCCAGATCTTGTTACGTGGCGCCCGATCAAATGCTTTTTCCAAGTCCACAAAACAGAGATACAACTTACTGTTATGCTCTAGGGCTTTTTCTGATAACTGTCTCACCGTGAATATGAGATCGGTTGTACCTCGCCCTGGCCTAAAGCCGCATTGGCTGTCATCCAGTGTGGCCTCGATCTTTTCTCGCAGCTTTTTCTCTAGTATTATTTCGTAGATTTTACTAGCAACTACCAACAATGATATTCCTCTATAGTTAGAACACTTATGTTTATCGCCTTTTTTGTGTAATGGTAGAATAGTTGCAAGCGTCCAATCTCTAGGTATGCATCCGGTACGCCAACAGCTCCTTATGATCTTCCATAGTAATTTTAATCCTTCTCCTTCCATATATTTAATTAGCTCAGCCTTAATATTATCGTGTCCTGCAGCCTTGCCATTTTTTAATTTTAAAATTGCTTCCCTGTATTCTTCGTATGTTATGTCATCATCATCTTGTTGTTCATTTAAATTGTACTCCTCCCTGTCATTCTCTATTTCGTTGTTGTCTCCCATTAATAACTCCATAAAATGTTCTCGCCATCTTTCGGTAATCTCTTCATTTTTTAATAATATGTTACCATCTTTGTCCTCTAAACCTGTTAATCCGTTTGATTTCTTTTGTCTTAGATTTTTTAAAGTCCTATAAAGCAACTTCGCATTCCCCTTACTATCACTTTCCATTTTATTTCCAAATTCTTCCCATTGTCTATTCTTAGCTTCTTTAATTTTATTTTTAACCAGTATTCTCTGTTCCTTATATTCTTGATAATTACTTTCACTTTTATTGCTTATATACTTTTTCCACAATTTTTTCTTCTTCGAAACTTCCAATTTTATGTCATTATTCCACCAAGTTGTACCTTTCAGATATCTTCCTTTCGTTACCCCACATACTTTACTCCCAGTTGCGTACACCAGTTCCTTAAAAATGTTCCATAATATTTCTATATCCTCCTCATTTTTCCAATTTGTTTTTCGTATTTCTTCATTTAATTTACGACAGTATTCTTTCCTAATATTTTCAGACTGAAGTTTGTATACTTTAATACTTGGTTGTTCGTAGCGATTTTCTTCATTTTTAATATTAAATGCCTGTTCTCTCCTTGTCTTTACTTTAGTTTCAACGAGAAAATTATCCGAGCTGATCTCATAGCCTCTTTTAACACGCACGTCCGCTATTTCATTTTTGTATCTGTTCTGTACTAATACTAGGTCAATAACGGATTTTTCGTTCCGCGAATCCATCACTCGTGTGTATTTATGAATCTCCTTGTGTTGAAAAAATGTGTTACTAACTTGCATATCATTCATGATGCAAAACTCGATGACTCTTTGTCCATTATTATTCCTGACCATTTCTCCATATGGTCCTATAGGGTAGTCATATTCATTGCTTGACCCCACTCGCCCATTAAAATCGCCTACTATTATGACCTTATGATTTATTTGGTCCATTTCGTCCTGCAATTGTTCCCAGAAGCTATCTTTGAGTTCCTTGGCTTCATTTTCCGATGGTCCATACCCAACAATAATTGTTGTCTTCTCGTTTTTACTCATATCTATTCTAAGGAGTCTTTCCGAAATATTTTTCCATCTAGTGATATTTTTATGCTCATTTCTGTGAACCATTAGGGCAACTCCTGCCCTCGCACGTTCTGACTCATTAACACCTCCAAAAATCATGTAGTGCTCATTTCTCATTTTAATACATCCACTACCTTTTCTCTTTGTTTCAGTTAATGCTAAAAAATCCATTTTTGTGTTTTCAAACTCATCAATAAGTTCCTCTTCTTTACCATTTAGACTTTGTATATTCCACAACCCAATTTTCCAATACTTATTTTGTTTTTCATTTTTTGCATTCATAGTTCTTTCATTGTCTGTATTTTTACGGTTTAGTTTTTGCATATTTTTGTCAAGACTCGCATCGATTTTGTTATATTCTCTCATGTCCATAATCTGTGCCATGTTCGTATCCATATCCATCCTCGAATTTGCATTAACTAGTAGTTTTTTAAACCAGTTGCTGCTACATTATCTCTGACTATTTCTATATTATTCGTACTATGGTTCCATCTCCATTTGGTGTCTTCAATAACGATACAACCATAACCCATTTTTATTCTTTTGCCATTTGCCTTTTCTTTTGCTGCTATATGTCTAAGATTTTTCTGCATATCAATCTCTTTAAGTGTTAAATCGCATTCAATGTATACGCGGTGTTGTCTATAACTTCTAAGATTACTTTTTGCTTTTAGTACTCTTAGTTTGTCTTCAAACTTACTAAACTCAATAATGCACATATTGTCGTTGATCTTTTGTACCTTATATAACTCTGCCATTATTCGTAGCTCTTTATTTAAAAAGTTTCCTATTTCATTCTTAAGCTGTTCCATATCAGACGTACTTATTGGCAAACCCTTCATTATTAAATTATTTTTCTTTCTTTCTTTTTGGCAGATTTCTAAAGTTAGCTCTAATTTATCCATTTTTTGTTTCATACTCATCATTTCCTTTTTTAAATTTTCATTTTCTTGAATTATTTGTTTAATCTTTTCTTTGTACTCGCTATTCTCTTTTCTGAGTTCTTTCATTTCTCCTACCAACTCACCTACTATGTTTTTTATATCCTCTAGTTCCTTATCTTTCTTTTTATTATCAGTTATTAACGTTTTCATCAGTTCCGTAATTTCATTCTCTCTACCTCCAGCATTCTTTGTATCGGGAGATCGATATACTTTTCTGCTCTTACTAAAGATTCCGTCAAATTCATTTCCTTTCCTTTTACCATCCTCTCATAAATAAGTGTCGCTGCCACTGTCCGTCATCTTAATTTCAATTACTATTATAATTAATTGTTTGACTGTATTTTACTGGTATTCCTATTTCTATCTGAATGTTGTTTGTTTTTATTTATAAAATAAATATATGTTTTGCAATCAATTTGCTATTTACAGTAAAGGTTTAATTCAAATTTTTTATGCACGAGGAATTTGACACCGATTTCAACTAGGTCAAATTTATAAAACCATTACTAATTAAAAAAATCACTTACCGCTCGCAAAATGTTAAATCAAAATCCTTCTGTGTCCTTTGTACACAAACAACATTCACAACACTACATAATCCTAAATCAATCCTAAATCACTTTTAAATCAATTTACATCACATATCTAAATGGTTTTCGTGGTAAAGCCCGAATCCGAGTTGTTTACCGCCGAATCACATCAATACGTGCGACCTCCTCGCTTGCTTCGACTCGACCGCCATTGCATTTAATTGTTTGTAATTGCGATTCAAAGATTCAAACAAAAAGTGGCGTTCTTAAATTTACTTAATAACCGTCGGTTTATGATATGGAAAATACTTGTACGGAATGAAATATAATTTAAATATCTTCCAGAATACGGCATCTAATATAGGGTATGCAGTTTAATATAAACATATTTAATGTCACATGTAGGCCAAATCAACTAAAATAATACAACACTCTGTGTGATAAAAATGAAAATTTTATTAATGACAGTATTTTGTCTAAGTATATTGCCGGTGTTGGTGGTGTGTTGTACATAACCACGACATAGGTACTTATTTCTAATTTTTAAAGCTTACAAATTAGGAAATCTTTAAATATTTAAAAAATGAAGGGAGATAGGTATAGAAAACCCTAATAAGAATTGAAAGCTAAATAAATTTTCTACGCGATAGACTAGTAAGATATAGGGTGTTCTATTTAAAATAAGTAAGTTATTACAGCTTGAATTTGTTAATAGAAAAATCTAATATTTTGACCACCCTGTAAAAAGATAGGTGTAGGAAACCCTAATACAAATTGAAAGCTAAGTAAATTTTCTACGCGATAGACTAGTAAGATATAGGGTGTTCTATTTAAAATAAGTAAGTTATTACAGCTTGAATTTGTTAATAGAACAATCTAATATTTTGACCACCCTGTAAAAAGATAGGTGTAGGAAACCCTAATACAAATTGAAAGCTAAGTAAATTTTCTACGCGATAGACTACTAAGATACATGGTGTTCTATTTAAAATAAGTAAGTTATTACAGCTTGAATTTGTTAATAAAACAATCTCATATTTTAACCACCCTGTAAGAAACTTTGTTGCAATAAGCATCTGTTAAAGTATGCTAAATAGTCTATTATTAAGATCCAAGAAAGAATTTGTTACTGATTCTTAGATTCGTAGATATTTATTTTTTTCTAAAACCTTACATTTTTATAAAAATCGAAATAAATCAACACACCCTGTATTTAGGTATAAGGAACCCTTTTGAAAGTATAGTTCATTTTTGAAGGTCAATTCAATAATGTCATCAGATATAGGGCATTCCATAAGAAAAAATATAACTTTGATATACCACTCTCTTTTGGCGCACCCTGTATAATTCGCATTATTTTTAGATTGTAGTATTAATGGCCCTGTATATTTCTGTGAAGAATTTTTTTAAAAATATTAAGTGGTTTTTCGTACAGACACCGAGACGAATAAGATGAACCACCCTGTATAATGAGTGTTTCAAAAGACTGGAACAAGGCAGTAATAGTCTTATTACACAAAAAGGGGTTAGCAATAAATTACAAAAATTCTAGACCCATCAACCTCTAGACACAATAGGCTTAATGTACAACCTCATTATAAAAATCTTAACGAAGAGATTAACCTGTAATTAATTTCTATATGCTCAAAGAACAGGCTGGCTTCATGACAGGATATGGCAAAAATGATTATAGTATGATGAGTATATCACAAAAATTTTGATTAAAAAAATGCTTTGAGTACAACATATTACTGGTCCTTACATTTGTCAATTACGAAAAGGCTTTTAATTTTGTAGAGTTTAAAACAGCACTGTAAGCACTAAAGCAAAGCCCAATCGATTACAGGTATGCGTCATTAATCAAAAACATCTATAAGAATTCTGCATCAAGTAAACGAATAGAGAAAAACACAGAAAAATTCGGTATAAATCGGGGAGTAAGACAAGGAGACAATATTTCACAAACATTATTCAGAACACCCAGTCGCAAAATAGTCCTGAAATATTATGTGTGGTTTACCTTGTTGCATAGTTGTGAGACATGGACGTTAAAAATTACAATGCTAAACAAATTAGAAGTTTTCGAGTGCTATCAACGAATCCTAAAGATATCGTGAAATTCGCACACTTCCAATGAAGATGTTCTTCAAATGATGAATTCATATCGTCTGGTTATAAACATCATAAAGAGGAGAAAAACAGAACACTTCGGCCATACAATTAGAGGACCTAAATACCATCTACTTCACCTTATAATACAGCAAAAGTGGAGAGAAAGAGATGGATTGGTCGAAAGAAACTTTCATGGTTGCGTAATATTAGACAATGGTGTGGTTCCACAGTAGAAGAATTATTTCGCGTAGCAGCCGACAGAGAAAGGTTTCGGAACCTGTAAATATCATCATCATTCTCTTTGCATTATCCCTATGCGGGGTCGGCTTCCCTAATTGCAGCATTTCTCCGCACAGTTCTATCTTGGGTAATATCAATGTTAATCCCCTTTACCAACATGTCCTGCCTTATCGTCTCCCCCAGGTCTTCTTTGGTCTTCCTCTCCTACTTCTTCCAGGAATCTGCACTTCAGCTATTCTTCGTATTGGGTGATTACCGTCTCGACGTTGAACATGACTAAACCATCTTAACCTATGCTCTCTCATTTTGGCATCATTTGGTGCCACACCTAGACTTCCCCTAATATACTCATTTCTAATTTTATCCTTCTTTGTCACTTCACTCATCCATCTAAGCATTATCATTTCCGCCACATGCATTCGTTGTTGTTTCTCTTTCTTTTTCACTGCCCAACATTCAGTTCCGTACATCATAGCCGGTCTTATGGCTGTTTTATAGAATTTTCCCTTCAGCTTCATTGGAATTTTTCTATCACACAACACACCACTCGCTTCTTTCCACTTCATCCATCCAGCCCTACTTCTACTGCATGCATCTCCATCTATTTCTCCATTACTCTGTAATACCATCCTAGGGACTTAAAACTATTGCTTTTAACAATCTTTCACCATCCAAAGATACCGTTTTATTTGTATTAATTCCATCTTTAAATGAACATTTCAAATACTCTGTTTTTGTCCTACTAAGTTTTAAACCTTTTTCCTCCAGAGTATGTCTCCACTGTTCCAGGTTTTGTTCTAAGTCTCTTTCACTATTTCCTATTAACACTACATCATCAGCATACATTAGGCACCGTGGAATGCTACCCTGTAGTTCTGCTGTTATCTGGTCCAAAACTAATGTGAATAAATAAGGACTAAGCACCGAGCCTTGGTGCAATCATACTTTCACCTGAAATTTATCAGTCTCTCTCACACCTGTCTTAATACTAGTCGTTACTCCCTTATACATATCTTTCACAATCTTTACATATTCGCCAGGGACTCCTTTCTTATTGAGTGCCCACCACACAATCTCTCGAGGAACTCTATCATATGCTTTCTCAAGATTAATGAATACCATGTGAGTGTTGGTCTCTTTATTTCTGTATTTTTCTATCAGTTGCTTTACAATGAAAATTGCATCTGTTGTTGATCTGCCCTGCATAAAGCCAAATTGATTATCGGATATTTTAGTTTCTTCACGTATCCGTATATCAATTACTCTCTCCCATATTTTCATGGTGTGGCTAAGTAGTTTTATAGCCCTGTAGTTTGTACATTGTTGTATGTCACCCTTGTTTTTTTAGACAGGTACTAATATACTGCTTCTCCATTCGTCTGGCATTTGTCCAACTTCCATAATTCTATTAAATTGACCTTAGCCAACTTATTCCTGTCTCTCCCAATGCTCTCCATACTTCCCCAGGAATATCATCTGTTCCGACAGCTCTTCCTTTCTTTATTTTTTGAAGCGCTTGAGCCACTTCCCCGTTTGTTATTCTGGTCACCATTGCTGTTACTGTCTCCGTTAACTCCACAGGCTGTCTGTCAAATTCTTCATTTAATAAACTGTCAAAATACTTTCTCCATCTCTTTTTGACATCCATTTCGTGAATTAGTATTTTATTATTTTCATCTCGGATACATCTAATCTGATTAAAATCTCTTGCTTTCTTTGCTCTTTGTTTGGGTATTTTATATATCTTTGCTTCGCCTTCCCTCGTATCAAGTTGATCGTATAGGTTTGAATACGCTTCTGATTTAGTTTTTGCTACTGCTACTTTCGCTTCCTTTTTGGCGACCATATAGTTTTGAAGATCTATGTCCGATCTGGTTTCTTGCCACTTTTTATATAATTTTCCCTTCTCTTTTATTTTTCCTTGTACTTCATTTGACCACCACCAAGAATCCTCAAACTTCTTTCCTGACGTTTTTCCAAGTATTTCAATAGCCGTCTCTCTAATAATATTGGCCATTTTTCTCCAAATTGTGTTAGGTCTTCCTTTCATGTTCCAACATATTTTTTTCTACTATTATTTCCCTGAATAGACCTTCTTTCTCATCTTTTAGCATCCACCACTTTAGCATCCAACCTGTAAATATGATGACCAGAAAACTAATTATTAAAAATAATACCATATAACAAACAGGCACTTATAAACATCTGCGGCATGAGATCAAAATAAGCAGAGACAATCAAAGACATGAAATACAGAGGCGAATAGACCTGACATGGGCATACTTAAATTTGGCAAACTACTCCATATTCTTAAAACTGCAATTACCATTTGTCTTAAGCGAAATGTTTATAACCAGTGCATTTTCAAGTACAAACTAATGGAGCAGAGACTTTAACACTGACTCAAAAATCCGCAAGTAAACTAAGTTCTACACAACATGCCATAGAACGTGCAATGATGGATATGAGCCTTTGAGGCCACATAACAAACCAACAAATCAGGCAGAGATCATGAGTTCAAGACGTCTTCGAAAGAATCACGACGCTTTTAAGTGAAACTGGACAGGACACTTAGTTACAACACAAGATGGAGCATGGACAAGACGAATCATGAAATGGAGGCCCAGAAACTGTACAAGAGCTACTACCGACTATGGATCGACGACATAAAAGAGTAGCTAACTGGCTACAAGAGAGAGCTGGAGAAAACACTGAATAGAACCGAGGGAGCCTTACATCCAGCAGGGGACGCGATTGGCTGATTGCTAATGATGATTACTTTCAAACATTAAACTTTTTTTCAATTAGGTACATTTTTATGAGAATATTAAGTGTACGTTCAAATAATTAAATCGATCCTAAAAATATTGTTATGAATTTCTAAGCAGCTGGTTGTCCTATAAAGACGTAGTATTATCATTGATGATAAACAAAATACTAAACAGGAAATAATGTATGTAAATAATACCTCCGTAGACTACAAATCTCACGTGACTTCGTGATAATTACATCATATGGTACATGAATCCCTTTGTAAAGAACTTTTGAGTTTTAGATTCTCATTATAATTTTAATGATAGACCCATATTATTTTATGTATGTGTGTTTGTGTTCATTAGTGAAGTAGTTAACTAGAGTTCTGCGTATATCGTTATACTCCTTCGTATATGAAAGTTGTATGTATCATAGAAGTTACAAGCAAAACACAGATGAAAGAAAAGAAACGTACATATAATATTCTTGTTTTTCGATATCTAAGTACATATATATGCGTCCTTAGGTTACAACAATTAAATATATTTATTATAAAATGTATTGTTTTGGCTGAACTTCTGAAATATTTATTTTCGACAATGTTCCCGAAAACTTATTAGTTTTTTACTCAACAATTTTTGCATATCTGTAGGCAGAGATATACGTAATCTTGAATTAATTTTGCAAGAGAAATTAACAGAAAGGCAATCTAAAAATTTTATTTTAATTTATTTATGTAAGTACAAATTAGTACAATTAAACACAGTTGTTATAAATATTTTACGGTTGAAAGTCATCACTTTTATAATTTTTAAAACATTAATTGTCATTAATGTCACTAAATGTATTTTTTCGTAGCAACGAAGGGCATCTGACGTAATATACTTGACGACGGGAAATTATCAAAAATGATCGGGTATAATATCACAAGAGAGTGAGAATAAACTGAAAATAATGCGACAGTTTTTCGAAAATTTGTTGTCTGGCAATAGACACGAGAGCCCGCAGGGCTCGAGTGGCTATTGCCCAATGACAACAAATTTGAGTAAAAATGAAGCATTATTTTCTTATTTATTTTTACTGTCGTGTGATATTCATAAGATTATTTTTTAATACGTATATTATGGATATTTTCTTAAATGTGACAGTTGTCAAAACTAGGAAACTGGTTGCCATTAAACAGAAACAATCTCCTTAAAAAAAATTCTATCGGTAATTTTCTACAGTAGATAATTCTCAGTATAATTTTAATCTGATTGGACAGAATTAAACACGTGATCAAATATCTTACTATACGATTGGAAGTTAAAATCATCAAAAAATAATCAGCTTAATTTAGATTTCTGTAGCTTTCTATTGGTCAGAATCTCCTATGAATGAAATAATCAAAAATTATTGTTGTAATTTTTATTTCGGTAACTTCCTATTGGTCAGAATCTTTATGAATGAAATAATCCTGTTCAATTTCTATCCACATAGAAACACTGGTTTCAGAAACAACTTTTAAAACGTGTCCCGAAAAGATTGTCCATAAAAATTATACCACATATTCTGGCAGAGGCAAAAAAGTTTTAAAAACACTGTGTTTAATTAATGGTACCGCCATAATACTTTAATTGGAACGTACACAAACATTTGGGGGGTTTAAAGAAACGAAACCCCCCATAAAATTTTTATGTAAACATATTAAAAAAGAAGCCGCATCTCGATAAATACTGGCTTATCGAAAAAATACTAAGAGACAAATAAGTTTTAGAAATATTATGTTTAACCAATGGTACCACAAAAGTTTGGGGGGTTTAAGGGAACAAAACCCCCATAAAATTTTTATGGGGTGTACAAATTTCACTATAATTTTTTCTTAAGGCGTTCCTGTGATAAGAATGCCACATGTCCATTTTCAATAAAAATCTCGAAGAGTTTTCGACATATCAAAAAAAAAAAAATAAAATTTTCATTTTGTAACTTCAAAGGGCTGTAACTTTTTTTGTGTGCACTATTGTATAAGTGAGGTTCAATCAACCTATTTTTGATCCCAGAATCTGTTATAATTTATGACCAATCTTTTCGGGACACCCTGTATAATAAATAACTATATTTTAAATATTTTTGCATAAAAAATGTTGAGATAAATCAAAATGGCCTACAATTACTGGATGGAATAGTTATTTATCGTTACTTTGCTTAAATAATCATCTAGTCAGTATGTGAAATGATTATCGTGATAAAACTCTTCGAAATAAAACTTTCCACATTCTGGAAGTGAATAAAAGTAAAAAAGCATTTATCTATCAAGTTGTTGTAAAGCCGCGCTTCTCTAAAACGCAACATTTTTCAATTGAATCTGATTGAAAACAAACGCGCGGCTCTGTTCGAGCGGAAATCGGAAAAACTAAAAGAAAAGCAGCACGAAAGGGAAGTACGACGTCCACTGGGACTTGGACAGTCTCCGTGATTTTTACGGTCCGCCAGGAATTTATTAGCATAAAAGTTGTAGAACTCGTTCGGAACTGATGAGAGTTTTGTACATCCGAACGACCGTTCCTGAAAAGACATCATTTAGATTTATTTCTGATATGTCCCAATAAAGAAAATCAGTTCAAGATGGGACATAGCAAATCGAGATGGGAATACATAATATGAGGCAGATCGATAAACATTACGATACTTGTAGAGCTCAAAATTTTTGCTTTTTTCGTCTATTACCAAAAAGTTAAGCATTTTAAACAAATTTGAGAGTAAGAAACTCATAAATCGTATAAAAAATTTCAATATGGCGTTCGCTGAATACTGAATATGTCTATCCTTATTGGTTGCTTAGAAAATTGCAAAAAAATCAGAAATTTTGAGTTTTTATAAATATTCATAACTTATGTAAAAATTAACTTAGAACCTTATTACAAGCAATGCTGAGACTTATTGTGCTTAAATCATATCCTAAATTTTAAAGCAATTGGTCAAATAGTTTAAAAGTTATTTAATTTGTTTTTCCCAAATTAATTTTTTTTGCAACACTATAAGTCAGAAAATGATGAAGTTCCAGTAAAACTTTGGATAGTTTATGAAAAAAGAAGATTTCGTCGGCTTACTGCCAAAACCAACCAACTCCATTTTAAAAGTTTTGGGAAATCTACCCTTTAAACTTTAATTTAAAATTGAAAATCGACTGAATTTAAAAAAATTATTTAATAACTGAAAAATATCTTTGTCATATTTTTCAATTATTAAATCATTATTTAAATTCAGACGATTTTTCATTTCAAATTAAAGTTTAAAAGGTAGATTTCTCAAAACTTTTAAAAATGGAGTTGGTTGGTTTTGGCAGTAAGCCGACGATTTACGCTATTAATTTAATTAAAAAAAATGACAAAAAATAATTCTAAATATTGCAAAATTATTTTGCAAGAACATGTGAATTAAAAGAAGGGGGGCTAACTTCGTCCCTAATTGTCCTAGGGCAATTGTTTTCTTTCTAAATATGTATAAAAATTCAGTCTTTCTAAATATGAAAAAATAATTTTTCTACGGGTAACAGTTAAAAAGTTGTTAATTGTTTATAAGTAAGCAAAAAATCGACATGTTTTTGTAAAATAATTTTACACTGTTTAAAATTACTTTTTGTCATTTTTTTAAATTAAGTTCATAGTATAAATATTCTTCTTTCATAACCTATCCAAACTATTACTATAACTTCATCATTTTCTGACTTATAGTGTTGCAAAAAAATTAATTTGGGATAAACAAATTAAATAACTTTTAAACTATTTGACCAATTGCTTTGAAATTTAGGGTATGATTTAATCACCAGAAGTTTCAGCATTCCGTTTAATAAGAAGGTTCTAAGTTAATTTTTACATAAGTTATGAATATTTATGATTTATTTTGCAATTTTCTAAGCAATCAAATAAGGATAGACATATTCAGCGTACGCCATATTAAATTTTTTTATACGATTTATGGGTTTCTTGATCTTTACTTGTTTATAACTATGTATATCATCGAAATCGGCTATATAGGATATTATTATAAATGTCCATACTACTCAAATAATTAGGTTTCGGCCTGGAGTCACTAGGAAATGGATAATGTGTCACTAGAAAAATCTTATTTCTCTGGACTAATTATTATATTCGAATGCAATATAGACATCCACAATAGTTATTTATATACCAAGTCAGTAAAGTGACTCTTTATTGAACGAGTCCGATATTACGAGCAGAGAGAACGAAGCGAGTAACTGATGAGTTCAATAAAGAGTATTTACTGACGTGGTGCATGCAGAATTTTATCGCAAATCATAAAAAACATTAATTCTTACTTAATTACGTCCGTCTAACGAAAAATGAGTGTGTGTTCTTTGTACGCACGTAAGGAGTTATACTTCTATTATTTATGATTTTAACGAAACACATATATTTCAAAAAGTTTAATTCTATTTTTATTTAAATATTAAACTAATTTTAATATTTAAAATACCAAAAATTAAAAATAACGTTAAGAGTTATATGATTTTCTATGAACTGTAGCCTCCCCGCAGTTACTTTTCCCTTGAAGAATCGTAGAAAATCACCGTCCTATATAAAATCAAATTAACGAAAATACCAATATATTATTGTTTCTACAAACGTGTTAAAATGCAACTTTTAGCACTCCATACGAGCTTTAAAAATGTAACTTTAAAGCACTAGTGCTTTAAAGTTTTTTAGGCACTGCAGTTGAAATTGAAATGTCAAATTTTGAAAACAAACGTCAAAATATTTTTTATATTTCATTTATTAACATTAATATTAACAGTAGTACTTGCGCAATTTAAAAAAGGTTTTTTAAAATTTAATTTAAACTGTATTATTGCATTTTTAACACGTTTGTAGAAAAAAACTATTAAAATTTGTTAGAATATACAACAATAAAAGTAGATGTTATTCTATAGTTGTTATGATTTACGCATTGACAGTATAGGTAGTTTCAGTGGCGTGCGGTGACTTTTTCTAAAGGGGAAGCGATTCAATTCAATTCAAGCGATTCAAGGATATAAAAATATTTTCTTAAGGGTCGAGGGTCGAGCCACTTCCCACCTGATAACACTCTGATGCTCTATAGGGGCTCTCTATCAGCAAAGTGCTTATGTGAGACGTCCTGGGTACAAGGAGTCACACACTAAATCCTACCCCGATCAATGCGTGAGGCACTCTATTGCCGCTATTTCTAGTGACTATAGTGACCTATCATTGATCTGTATTGCTTGCTCGGGCCTTAAGTCCTCGCTCCGGGCATCGTTTCCTAAAGAAGAGATCTATTTCAATGTTTTTTTTTTAATTTCGAGGCATTTTCCACAACACACAACTTTCAACAATATGACACTTATTTATACTTGAGCTCTATTCCCCTATCAACTTCTGATAATTGTTGAATTCGGTCTTTTTCAATGGACTTGTAAAGTCTGTCTTCGCTTGTTGAATTTCTTGTAAAACTTTTAATGCATTTTAATATTGAAAAACTTCGTTCAACTGATGCACTTGTGACTGGGATAGTTTGTAGTAATTCACACAACTTGGACACTTCACACAGGGACTTCTTTAAACCAGTAGTTATAAGAAATACCCAGATTTCTGAATATATCTTTATCACTAATGTGAGTTGTTTCATAAACAACACTTAACTTATAATGCAAAGTTGGCATATCAAAATATTTTCATTATTTAATCGTAGTGAAATAAATTCCTCTGTGGGAAATTTTGATGAATTATAATTAGAAATATTAAATTAGAATATATTATATAATTCTACAAATTTTAATTCATTAAAATTTTGAAAGCGAAAATTCATTTTTTGTAGAATGTTATCAAAAGGTCTTTCTGTTGTCGTCATTCTTTTTCTTTCATGTTCAAACCCCATATTTTCAGTTTTATCCCAAATATTTTTAAACTGCTCTCGTTTTTAACTATCGTATTAATAAATTCATCAATTTGTCTTATACAAAATGCAATGTCAATTGACTGTATCTATCAATAAAAGATCAATAAAAGGAAAAATCTCTGCAAAAAATTTAAATCTAAATATTCTTTAAGCGAATGTATGTACCTAAGCACCCCTTAGAAGCAGTAACCGTCAGAGCATCCCACTCTTGGAAGGCGATCGAACGATCGCTTCTGCAGGGTACCAAAATTCGCGCGACTAGTGGGTGCCGTCATTGAACCCTGACCAACTTTTTATACGGGACAACTGCATGACAAGCGGCGATTTTGAGATGCGCTTCTGTCAGGGGTGGACCGAATAGTAGAATTGTGTGCATAGTGCATATTGAGTACCTTCCTATGCGATTAATTTTTAATATTTTTCAATACCTAGGTAATAATATGTAGATTACTGGGATTGGGGAAAATTTTTGATAATTAAATGTTAGTTAATAATATATTTTGTTATATCGAAGTATATAATAGGGAAGCGGTGCTTCCCCCGCTTCCATGGACCGCACGCCTCTGGGTAGTTTTGATGTAATGTCAAGAAAAATATAAAAATGGAATATCAGTCAAGTTCAAGCAAAAGTTTTTGTAGGTATTGTCCTGTAATTGAGACTGAATAAATTATAATTGTTGATATATAAGACGTGTGTAGAAAAAATATTGTATGATATACGTGTCCAAAATTACATTTTTAAGGCACTCATGTGAATTGCAGAATTCGATTCGCTCATTGTGCAAACCTTCACATGCGTGCCTTAAAATTGTATTTTTAACACTTATCATAAATAACTATTTCATACTTCATTTGCATTAATACCTAACTTTAAAGGTTATTATTTTTTGAATTTTAGACGAAATAAAAATTTCGTATGACAGTAATTAGTAATGCCTTTTACACGATGGCCGATTTCGATGTTTAATCGATAGTTACCAATATTGAATAACTAATTACTAAATCTGCAAAGTTTTGATTTATTTTGTATTCTTTTATAATTATAAGTTCTTCTTCTTGCAGTACAATAAAGTGTTACTTTACTGCCGCAAATGGCGTCATATGAGTACAATAATGAATGACTTTAGTGACGGTTGACGATGAAGAAGATTTAAAAGTGAGATTAAATTAGGCGAATAAAAATGGATGAGAGAAACTTGAGACGAATTACAGGGTGTGGTATCTCTCTCTCTCCCTCTCTCTCTCTCTCTCTTTCTCTCCCTCTCTCTCTCTCTCTCGCACTCTCTCTCTCTCTTTCTATCTCCCTTGAACCATCACTCCTAGTGTAATAGTAGACGCATCTGCGTTTCTTGGCCGGTGCTGTAAAGATGGCTGGGGCTAGCTCAGCTTGATTCATTTTGATTCCACTTACTTTACCTTTGCCAATAACTACTTTTTACGATTGTTTTTGCTCGTTTTTGGTTTTTCTTCTTGATGATTGATATGTGTCTTTATCTTATAGTTTTTGGGAATAAATAACATTTCTCCCTTCGGGAGCTACCTACCTTCATCACCGGTGATGCTACTCATCAGGAAAGACAACAAGATGCATGAAACAGACAGCCGCACCCGACATCTCTAGTTGCAGCGACCTAGGGCCACAACATCTGCCGAGGTCTACAAGTCTACAGCTGTACCATTCGACATCAAGAAGTTACCATCGAACCAGATACCAAAGTCATAAGTATAATCTACACATTGTTAGTTCCCAAACAGCACAAGTACATCCCTGGGACGTACCCGGTATGTACCACTAGGACATTCGTACCTCCTGAGGACGTTCGTTTCAGGTCCTGGGAAATCCTCGGTACGTACCGAGAACGTCCGATGTTACAAAATCATCCGTGCCCAGGACGTCCGACCGAACTCTCCTGGGGACGTCCGACTAAAACCTCCTTGAAACGGTCGTCCAAAACCTCCTTGGAACCTCCGACCAAACCTTTTTAGGGCATTATGTAAAATGTTTTCAGAAATTTTAAACATGGCGTTTATAGACAAGGCGAAAACGGCGGGTTCGAAGGGAAAAATATTCGCATGAGATTTTTTTGCATAATCACATTCGTGAGATATCCCAGAATAAGGTTCAAGAAGTCGCCCACGTGAAAAGTGAGCCAATTTTTTTTAACAATTTTTTTTAATCAAATTGTAAGAATCAATATTTTTGGCCCGAACAATTTTTTCTTTAATTTTTTGGACCATTCTGGACAAAAAAGGTCTCTTATAACTTTTCTCTAAAGTTGATCGTTTTCGACTTATAAGCAATTTAAAATTGAAAAAAACGAAAAATGGCTATTTTCAATGCTTAATAACTCGGTTAAAAGTTATCATTATGAAAGTCAATATATGACTAAATCAAAGTTTAAAGCCCCCCCTACAAGATCCTGAAGAAATTTTTGTCATTATTTTATTACTAAGCTGTTATTTTTAAGTAATAATAATAAGCGCCATGCACGTGTGCGGCCGCTGTAAATTCTGAGTGCGAGAGAGAAGCCATTCCAGCAGTCCAATTGTGCATCTTACTCGCACTCACATTTACAGCAGCGTCAATACGATCTAACCGCTCAATGTTATTAATTAAAAATAACAGCTTAGTAGTAAATTAATGACACAAATTTCTTCAGGATCATGTAGCGGCGACTTTAAACTTTGATTTAGTCACTTTCTGACTTTCATAATAATAATTTTTAACCGAGTTATTAAGTCTTAAAAATGGCTATTTTCGCGTTTTTCAAATTTTAAATTGCTTATAACTCGAAAAAGATCAACTTTAGAGAAAAATTATAAGATACCTTTTTTGTCCAGAATGTTCCAAAAAATCTAAAAAAAATTAGTCCGGTCCAAAACTATTGATTTTTACAATTTGATAAAAAAAAATTGTTAAAAAAAAAATTGTTAAAAAAAAATTGGCCCACTTTTCATGTGGGCGACTTCTTGAACCTTATTCTGGGATGTCTCACTAATGTGATTATGCAAAAATATCTCATGGGAATATTTTTCTCAACGAACCCGCCGTTTCCGCCTTGTCTATTTAATTACTATTAAACAATGTTAAAAAAGTCTAAAATTTTTTATATAAATTTACTCATAATTTTTAAAGATGAAATCTGCATTTAAAATGAAAAAACACATACCTATTACCTATATAGCAAACAATTTTTTATTAAAATTTAACAAACAATAATTTTATGTTCCTTCTCCTCCAAATTTTGATAATTCTTTTACCTACAATCGTAGATAAAAGAATACCTAAGTTCCTACCTTATATAAAAACACTTATGCCATGATTAAAATCGGGTTTTTGCTGAAGTATTGTATCTAGCTTTACAAATTGTTCCTATGTTTGCATTAGAAAGTTGTAGAATCTTTTGTAGAATGAATAGAACCTAACATTTCCTTCTATAACGGTTTAACGGTTAATCTAATTCCTATCCTATGATTGGCCAGGCAGGGTTCTAGCTTGACATAATATGACACCGTTGCCGTATCCTCAATTTTTTCACAAACATAACCACGTCACATAAAGTTACATTTAAAAATAGCTGCTTCAATCGTTTTGAAGCACCAAAAAACAAAGTTTGGAAAAATAAATATCAGTGTAAATACTGGATAGAAAAAACTCAAAAGAGGCATTTTAAATCAAAGTTCATTAAAATTGTTACAAAAAAAGATAAATAAAGATCAACTGTATAAATGTTTTTAAATCAAAAGATAATTTAAATTCTTTTTATTAATGATTACTATTAAGACATTAATTGAAATTTAAATTATTCAGTAGATTATATTCAAAGTTAACCAACACTGTTATAAAAAGGAAGATCAACTGATAAATGAAGATAAACTGTATAAATTTTGTTTAGATTATAAATTTATCTCTATATATTAATCTTACTATTCTTGTATATTATACCATTGATTGGAATTATACAAGAATCAAACAATTAAAGTATGGCAAAACTGCAAATGCCAAATAACTGAAGGTTATTAGATCCATTCCTGAACTGGTCTGGATTCGTAATTCCTAGGGACGTCCGTAATCGTACTTCTTGGGGACGTCCGATTAAGGTCCCATTACATTCTGACTTAGCGGGACCTGAAACAGACGTCCTGGGGACGTCCGTAATCGTACTTCCTGGGGTCGTCTGGATTTGTAATTCCTGGGAACGTCCGAATGAGGTCCCCGTACATTCGGACTTAATTGGGACCTGAAACGGACGTCCTCGGGATGTCATGTGCTATCTGGGTTTTTGGCAAGAATTTGAATATATTTGTTAATGCTTCTGATAAGTCATATTTTTATTATATCTTTATTGAACAATAAACATGATTAGTTAAAAATACTGTTTTGTTTGCTTCCATTCTGAATTTTCATGGTTCATATTTAAGATTAGGACAAGACGAACACATACCCTGAGTGACTGAGCTAAGCTGAGGGTGTAGCGATGGCTATCTTGGATGATTGAGGTAATATTTTTGAATATTATTTCAATTAGCTGGATAAGTCCATCGCCTTTTTCGTTTCAAGGTATTATCTGGTCTTCTACTCTTTCTTGTCCCCTTAGGTTGACATTCGAGTGCTTCTCTTGTGATGTTATTAGTTAGGATCTTTCCTTTACGTATGGCCAATCCATACGACATCCAGTCTATGGCCGGCTTTGGATATATTGTCCTTTTCATGATCATTTTTCAGTGCGTAACAAATGATAAGAAAAAGGGTAAGTCCATGATAATACACATTTATGACATTTATTCTAACATGAGATTTTAGTTAAATCTGACAGTTGTCACATTTTATTTTCAATTTGGAATAAAAACCAATCAAATGTGTTTCTTGCATTTATAAAATGGTATTTTCTTTGATTTGTATTCGCTCCGAGCTTCGCTGGTATCGCCACCTACCTACAGGATTATTAGTATAACTTTTACCGGAAATTTTCTGGAAAGAAAAAAGTGTTTCCTATACTCTGTGAATTTCGCTGGTCTGGCTGCTATCGCCATCTAACGGTTGACTAGTGTTCCTATTTCGGCCGAAATTTTAAAGAGGACAGTACAAAAGCAAATAATGGTTGTTTCAAACTTATTATTTAATTCTTATCGTGTAATATTTACAACGTAAAAAAGTTATTGGATTGTAATCGATAATTAATAGCAGGAAGTACAGAATTTACTATTCATTATGATTATTTATAAGATTTTGCTTATCGTTTTGAGGTTTATGTTGACAACTAATATTAGAAAAAATTTATTCTGCAAAAAAGTATAATAATTTAATATAATTATAGTATAATACTTCTTAAATATTCACTTATGAATGTCAGTTAACGGCATCCTACGTTTGCTGTGATTGGTCGTTATCTTCACCCATTCAAATTTTGTTTCAGGATTGGATTGTAAAATTGAAACCGTCAAAATTCGAGAGTGTGCTAACTGCTCCTTTCTCTCAAATTTTTTTACCGTTTTAAAATTAAAATTGTGTTTACTTATTTTTTTCTAATTGCATCAATCCATTTTTGTCGTTGAATCACCTTATGCTTAGCGACAGGAAAGTTGTAGAATACACAGTTACTATTGTAACCAGTATTTCGACACTCTTTAATACAACAACTTTCGTGAGACATTTAAAAGCTATAATATCCAGTAAAGGTTTACAAACTTGTCATTACTGGCGCTCGCGAATTTGTAATTATCTACCTCTACCTACGAGCTCACAGCGTATAGTCTTATAAATTATACAGACTATAGTATTTTTACTACAAAAGCGATATTACGTAGGTCAAAATTTTTGACGTAAGAGAACTGTCAAAACATTAGAATGTGAATTTTCATTATTGCCATGTTTATTATAAACATGGATATAATGAAGAGTCACATTCTAATGTTTTGACAGTTCTCTTACGTCAAAAATTTTGACCTACGTAATATCGCTTTTGTAGTAAAAATACTATATTTCACTCATCTTAAAATTTTCACATAATCTGACCAATCACAAACCAAAGACAGCTTGTGTTATCGCGAAAACACCAACTGTCTTTCAATTCTGATTGGTCTATCAGCTTCGTGTTTTCAACGACGTAACCATGGATACCGATCGCAAAGCAAAGTTTGACGTTTGCCAAAAAAATTATTGTAGCTGTATACGTCAAAATGAGACTTTTCGGTGGTACTTCAAACGAAGTTATAAACCAAAACATTGAAGAAAATATACCGAGTAACACAAGAAAATCTAAATATTATATATGGAGACAATTTATGATGTTCTGTGCGGATCGCAACTACAAATTAGATGCAGAAAATAACAACGAAAGACTAGCATTCATTCTAAAAGACTGGGCCTTCAACTATTTATTGTTATAGGTAAAAAATAATTATTACAAATTATTTATAGTTATAATAAATATTTCATGATTATGACTAATTGTGAATTATTCAAAATATGGGTATAGGTCTGGATCCCGCGTATGAAAAAAAAGTTGATTAATAGCAAGCTGAAAATTTGTTAATACCTTAAGGAAGTCTAGTCGGATAAACTTTGATATATGGGAACACTGGAATAGGGACAGTTTTAATTGTGGAACAGGTTAAAAATTTGAAACGGTCACACCACGAAAACGGCACATTTATTTTGTCCGACAGAACAGATTTAAACTCTCCGAACAGAGATTAAACTTTCATGCAAAAATCAGACTGCTATTTATCACCTGTCATAATTCCTGTCATTTGACATATTCTACATGTTCCACTCGTTAAAACGCCCATTTGGTGATAAATAGCAGTCTGATTTTTGCATGAGAGTTTAATCTCTGTTCGAAGAGTTTAAGTCTGTTCTGTCGGACAAAATAAATGTGCCGTTTTCGTGGTGTGACTGTTCCAAATTTTTAACCTGTTCCACAATTAAAACTGCCCCTGTTCCAGTGTTCCATATCAAAGTTTATCTGACTAGACACCCTTAGGGCCGGTTGTTCGAACGCTAATCAACAATGATCATTATTAAATATTTAATTACTGTCACCAAAACTGTCAATGTCAACTTTGTTTGGGTTGCTGAAAACATAATTAATTACAATTATGAGATTTATTATTAATTATGTTAATAATTATTGTTATATTAATTGATTATAGTCTCAGAATTGTAATTAATTATGTTTTAACAATTGACATTGACAGTAATTAATTATTTGATAATGATCATTGTTGATTAGCGTTCGAACAACCGGCCCTAAAGCTATTAACAAATTTTCAGCTTGCTATTAATCAACTTTTTTTTCATGCGCGGGATCCAGACCTAGTAGATTTGGGTTACCTAGATCAAATGTATTATTATTAAATTCCTTCCTCTCATTCTACTGAATTTTTCACCTATCACTTTGTTCGTGAAATAGGCTAATAAAATACCACTCGTGATTTAATTTATCTTATAAGTCTGTCTTTTATTTCTAAACTCAACTGAGTTGCTTAAAGAAAACACCCCTCGTCCTACGGACTCGTGGTGTTTTCAAGCAACTCAGTTTCGTTTAGAAGTAAATCGACAGACTTATCGCGAAAATTGAATCACTAGTGGTATTACTATTGACTATATTTGTAATATTATTATCTAATTAAAAAAAATTATTTTTTTATTATGGCGCCATCTATCGACAACTAGAATAACTAGAATAAATGTTATAAAAATGTCACCGACGAAATGTAATCACCGACGTGCCTTTTTTTCTGTCACATACAATTTAATGCGTTAGAAAGAAATCGAAAAACTGTGACGCACTGAAAGATGATCATGAGAAATACTGTATGTATTTTGGAACTAGCAAGTTAATCAGCTCTTTGTTGCCATGTTTTCACCCATAACCAGGTACTCATACCAATATGACAGTGGAAATCCTTTTCGGTTTTATCACATGAGCCTGGAGTCTACCTAATGGTTTCTAAGAACCTCAATAGCCGCAAGACTCTCTGTGCGTATCTTGATTTATTTAAGTTCGAATTGCTTTCTGTTAATTTCTCTTGCAAAATTAATTTAAGATTGTCTCCAGTACATCGTCCTTTTCCAAAAATGTTTAAAAAAGCCTTAAAGGGTCATTCCATTTCAAATCACTCAATTTTGAAGCAAAAAAATTTTGGACCTCCGATTTGTCTGAAAATTGGTATATAGCTTCTGCGGGACGTACAAATAAGATATTTAAGGTCAAAAAATCTTTTTCTTTTTTTCTCAAAATGTTATTTTATGCGATTTTACAGTGATTTCGTGTTTATTTATATAGATTTGCATTTTCTATCGTAAAGTATCAATGAAAAACATAATATTTTAATAGAAAGGACTCAAAAATGTCATTATATGGCATTATAACAAGTTATTTTGATTCAAAACAAGCTTTTGATCAAATTTTATAGTGTAGAAAACGTTAAAATACCGTTTTTTACATTTTTCTCCATTCCCAAAATACATCATAATCGATTTAGCTGAAAATTTGCCCACAGATAGACAAAACATAGGACTTTAAGTGGTGAGAAGGATTTAAATGATATTACAATACCAAAAAAGTTACATGCAATATTATAGTAAAAAATATAGGCGTCTACTGTAAGTAAAATTAACTCGAAAATATCGACCTCACGACAAAAATTGTTAAAAAGAAATTGTAATAATTGTAAATACGATTTATTTGGAACAATTTCAGTTCCTACCATTTTTGTCGAAAAGTTAAAAATGGCGGAGATATTGAGCCAAACAGGTTCTCCTTTAAAATCAAGATGGCGGCTAACGTAACGGAGGAATTCATTCGTGATTTTAAATTTAGGCTACTATTGACTCCCTTAAAGATCAGAAAAATAAAATTTTGGGCAGCTCGACATTCAAGGTCAAATGCTATCCCGACTGGACTAATATATACTTTTGAGTCTGATATTACTGCATGTAACTTTTTTGGTATTGTAATATAATTCAAATCCTTCTAACCACTTAAAGTTCTATCTTTTGGATATCTGTGGGCAAATTTTCAGCCAAATCGATGATGATGTATTTTGGGAATGGAGGAAAATGTAAAAAACGGTATTTTAACGTTTTTTACACTATAAAATTTGATCAAAAACTTGTTTTGATTCAAAATAACTTCTTATAATGCCATATAATGACATTTTTGAGTCCTTTCTATTAAAATATTATGTTTTTCATTGATACTTTACGACAGAAAATGCAAATTTGTTTAAATAAACACCAAATCACTGTAAAATCGCATAAAATCACTTTTCGAGAAAAAAAGAAGAAGAAGATTTTTTGACCTTAAATATCTTATTTTTACGTCCCGCAGAAGCTATATACCAATTTTCAGACAAATCGGAGATCCAAAATTTTTTGCCTGAGTGATTTGACATGGAATGTACCTAAAAATGGTTTTAATTGCTTTGTTTGAGCGAGTCTACCACTTTCTGAAAAATTTTAGAGTACGGGTTGGACGCGTTTCCGTACGATCCACGCCTAAAGGCCGGGACACACATATCCGCACAGAGCCAGCACCGCGCCCGCACCGAGTAGAGACAGCATGGCCAGACCTCGTGTATTTGCTCGGTGCTGGCTCGGTGCGGGTATGTGTGTCCCGGCCTTTAACCTGTAGCTCTAGCGCGGTTAGGTTTTGAGATTAATAAGTTTAATTACTCATTATAAATTGGTAACTTCTTCTCCTTCTTCTTCTTCTTCTTCTTCTTCTTCGTCGAGCCATTCACGTCCACATCTGAACATAAGCCTCTTCAAGTCTTCCTTTCCATTGTTTTTTGTTGTACGCTACATGTAGCCAATTTTTCCCGGCAGTTCGTTTCAGATCATCTGTCCATCTCATAGGAGGTCTGCCTCTGAGTATTTTGTGTTCGTATGGTCTCCAGGTTAGAATTGTTCTGTGCCATTTGTTTAGATCGCTCCTAGCTACATGTCCAGCGTATTCCCATTTCAATTTTAATGATTTTTGTACCACATCGGTGATTTTAGTTTTCTGTTTTATCCATGTGTTTGTTTTCCTGTCCTTAAGTGATATGCCAAGCATTGCTCTTTCCATCGCGTGTTGAGTGACTCTGAGTATGTTCATATTTTTTTTTGTGATTGTCCATGTTTGTGCCCTATATGTTAATATCGGAATAACGCATGCATCAAAAAGTTCAGATCTAAGATGTAGTTGAATTTGCTGATTTCTGAGTATACAGTTCAGTTTGCCGAATGCTGCCCATGCTAACTTTCTTCTTCTTTTTATTTCTTCCGTTTGAATTTCCCTATTTAGTATTATTTTTTGTCCTAAGTATATATTATATTCTTCAACTTTTTCTATAACTTTGTCGTTTATTATTGTCACAGTTTCTTCGGAGTGCATGATTTTTGTTTGGTTTAAATTCATTTTCAGTCCTATTTTAGAAGATTCTGTGTGTAGTTCTGAAAACATGGTTTGCAGTTCTTGTAGGTCAGTAGCTATCAGGATTATGTCATCCGCAAATCGTAGATTACTGTGGTAGCGGCCATTGATGTTTATTCCCTTATATTTCCAATTTAGATTTTTAAACACGTCCTTCAAAACTAAGGTGAACAGTTTGGGTGATATAGTGTCTCCCTGTTTGACTCTCCTGTTTAATGGTACAGGGTTCGTGTATTCATTTTCATTTAGGTAGTATGTAGCTGTAGCATGGTTCATAGTTTCTTTTATTAAGTTAATATATCTGCTGTCTATTCTACAATTTTGCATTGCGTTTATTACGGCCGTGTGTTCTATAATGCCAAAAGCTTTTTCGTAGTCTACAAATGCTATAAAAACTGGAAACTTGTATTCGTTACATTTTTCTATTAGTATTTTTGTGGTTAACAGGTAATCGGAAGTTGAATAGCCTTTTCTAAAACCTGCCTGTTCATATGGTTGGTATTTATCTAATTTCCTTGTTAGTCGGGTAGTTATGACTTTGGTGAGTATTTTTAACAGGTGTGACAGTAGACTGATCGGCCTGTAGTTTTCCAACTTTCTATTATCACCTTTCTTGTGTAATAATATTACTTTAGAGTTGTTACAGCACTTTTGTTACAGGACTTTGCCCTGGTGTAAACAACTGTCTATAAGTTTAGTTACAATTGAAATGAGTTCCTTACCTGCTTCTAATATCATATCTGTGGTAATCCTATCTTCTCCTGCAGCTTTATTTCTCTTCATGTTTTCCAATGCTGTAGTTACCTCTGAAATTGTTACTTTTGGCATTATTTCCGATCCAACATTTTTTATTAATTTCCGTGCTGGTCTCATTTCATCGTTTTGTTGATTTGTTCTGTAGTTCCGTGTAAAATTCTTCTATTCGTTTCAGTATGTTTTCTCTAGTTGTGATTTCATTTTCGTCTTTTCCCATTAGTGATATTATCTGACGTCCTAGTGTCGGTGTGAGGCATTTCAAACTCTTATTTTTTTCAACATTTGTTGTTATTAATTTTTCTTCTTCTTCTCTTTTTTGTTTTCTGGTTCCTTTTCTAATCTGCCTATTAAGTTCTCTATATTCTTCGGTTTCATTTTTGTTAGATTTCTTTAGGATCTTCCTTTTTTCTATTTAGTGTAATATTTCTTTGTCTAATTCAATGTGTGCTATTTTTGGTTTTTTCAGTTGCAGAATGCTTTTGTTCACTGTTTCGGTTATAAGGTTATTCAAATCATCAATATCATTGGAGTTTATCTGCTATAGGTTAACATAATTTAATGCATGCATTATCTTTTTATTAATTTCACTATTTTTTATTTCTTCAGATGTTCATTTGTATCTTTTTTCATGTATTCTTTTTCTTTCTAGTTTTTTGTTAATTTCTAGTTTTGTTCTTATTACTCTTCATATGGTCGCTTCCTAGGTCAAACTGATTTAATACCGATACGTCTTTTACTAGGTTTCTATTTTTCGTTAAGATATAATCTATTTCATTCTTTGTCTTTTTATCGGGGCTCATCGATGTCCATTTTCTTCTTAGTTTTTTATTGAAAAAGGAGATTATTAAGTACATAAACTTATTAACTTAGTAGTTGCTAAATAAGACAAATAGATTATTTACTGAAAAAAGATCCTATTATACAGGGTGTAACAAAAATACAGGTCATAAATTAAATCGCATATTCTGGGACCAAAAATAGTTCGATTGAACCTAACTTACCTTAGTACAAATGTGCACATAAAAAAGTTACAGCCCTTTGAAGTTACAAAATGAAAATCGATTTGTTCCAATATATCGAAAACTATTAGAGATTTTTTATTGAAAATGGACATGTGGTATTCTAATGGCAGTAGTATCTTAAGAAAAAATTGTAGTGAAATTTGGGCACCCCTTAAAATTTTTATCGGGGTTTTGTTCCGTTAAACCCCCCCAAACTTTTGTGTACGTTCCAATTTAATTATTATTGTAGTACCATTAGTTAAACACATTGTTTTAAAAACTTTTTTGCCTCTTAGTACTTTTTCGAAAAATCAGTTTATATCGAGATATTTTGAATATTTGTCAAATCCACCACATATTTGTATATGGTGAAGTACGATTATGGAGACTTTGTATGTAATATGAACATTTATTTATTGATTTACATTTTTAGGAATATTTTGAACCATATTAAAAAAGAAGCCACATCTCGATAAAAGATGCCTTATCGGAAAAATACAAAGAGGCAAAAAAGTTTCAAAAACACTGTGTTTAACTAATGGTATCGCAGTAATAGTTTAATTGGAACGTACACAAACATTTCGGGGGTTTAAAGGAACAAAACCTCCATAAAATTTTTATGTAAACATATTAAAAAAGAAGCTGAATCTCGATAAAAATTGCCTTACCGAAAAAATACTAAGAGGCAAAAAAGTTTTAAAAATATTTAGTTCAACTAATGGTACCACAAAAATAATTTAATTGGAACGTACACAAAAGTTTGGCGGGTTTAAGGGAACAAAACACCCATAAAATTTTTATGGGGTGCACAAATTTCACTATAATTTTTATTTACGATATTCCTGTCATAAGAATGCCACATGTCCATTTTCAATAAAACATCTCTAACAGTTTTCGATATATTCGAAAAAATCGATTTTCATTTTGTAACTTCAAAGGGCTGTAACTTTTTTTACGTGCAAATTTGTACTAAGGTAAGTTAGGTTCATTCGAACTATTTTTGGTCCGAGAATATGTGATTTAATTTATGACCTGTATTTTTGTTACACCCTGTATTATGTATACACAGACCAAAGGGTTGCTTCTTCATCTTCTTCGTTTTTGGTATCATAACCTTGGATGGGTTTTTGCCTGTCTGGCTGTATCCCTCCCAGTCATGGCAGTCTTTGAGTTTTCACAAATCTTAAAATATCATAGCTAGTGCAGCCGATATGCGAAACAATTGTGCATTTAATGATAGAAGTATACAGTGATGAGCGAGCTAATAACCGGCAAAATAGCACAATGGATGAAAAACGTATTAAGTTGTGAGATAGAAAGAAATGAAACTAATCGAGTTGTGAAATTTAGCGACATTAACGTATAAATTTACATTATATTAATTGTTTCCTACCTTTAGACGTATCGCACGAGTTTGGCAACTATCACTGTCATAGTGACAGTTTTAGTTGACATACTCCTCTGATAAAGAGGAATTAGAGAGGGAGATACGTTATCTCCCAAACTCTTTACGGCAGTCCTTGAACATGCTTTCAAACAATTGGAGTGGGACGCCAAAGGAATAAATGTCGACGGTGAAAGGCTCTCCCACCTACGATTCGCAGACGACATAGTTCTTATAACAGACAACTTAAAAGAGATTAGAACTATGCTTACTGAGTTAGATGCCGCCTGTAAAAAAGTTGGTTTAAACGTAAATTTTGGAAAGACACAATACATGACAAACCTGGTACCAAGCGAAAATCCAAAAGTCGACGTCAACGAAATAGCATTGGTCCATAAATATAAATACTTAGGGCATGAAATCCAAATTGCCAGGGACAATCACACTGCTGAATTACAGAGAAGGATTACCTTAGCATGGGCCGCATATGGAGCTCTATCAGACATCTTCAACTTCAAGAGCAACTTGCCAAATTATTTGAAAAGGAAGACGTTCAACCAATGTGTGCTTCCAGTCATGACTTACGGCGCTGAAACATTATCGTTAACCCATGCCACAGCAACGAAACTTAGAGTGGCCCAAAGAAGAATGGAACGGTCACTACTTGGACTGACTCTCAGAGACAGGGTCAGAAACGAAGAAATCAGAAGAAGGACAGGCGTCACAGATGCCATAGAGCAAGTAGTATGGCTGAAGTGGAATTGGGCGGGTCATGTAGCCAGAATGAAGGACGGGAGGTGGACCCAAAAAATTACAGTGTGGAGACCAAGAGAAGACAGAAGAAGTAGAGGTAGACCACCTACACGATGGACAGACAACGTTAAAAGGATTGCTGGGAATTGGTTGCAGAAAGCCCAAGACCGACAAAATTGGAAGAAATTAGGGGAGGCCTATGTTCAACTTTGAATGCAGAAGGCTGGATGATGATGATGATGACTCCTCTGATATGGGTAAAGGTGGGAAACAATCAATATAATGTACATTTATTTGTTAATATTGCTAAATTTCCCAACTCGACTAGTTTCCTTTCTTTTTATCTCACAACTTAATACACGTTTTCCATCTTTTGTGCTATTTTGCCGGTTATTAGCGCGCCCATCACTGTATAATTTGGACAACATAATCTACACATACAAAGGTTCGAATTTAGATACGAGGCCATCTCAGATTTTGGCTTTTACAAAAATGGCGGACATTCAAAATTGTGACTATACATATGTGACTAATAGCACGATAACTTTTGAACGAGACGTCAGATTTCAACCAAATTTGATATATAGGTTCCTTTTTGATGCATTTTTGTGTTTTCCTGCTTTTATGTAAAAATATATTGTTTTTTTTTCAATTCTTTCACTCTGTATATATTAATTTTTCAAAAAGTTAATACCGGCATTGGAAAGAGCGTAAAATATTTTTTAGGAAATATTTTGAACTTTTTTTTTATGTTAATTACCATTTAATAAATGCATAACGTATCTTCACATGTACCTATGTGCAGCAGATTCGTGCATATATTATAAGAATTATTGTGCATTTAGCACATTTTGAGGCGATTTCAGTTTTTGTTCAGTTTACAAAAATGGCGGGTATTCAAAATGGCGACTACATATATATGACTAATAGCACGATAACTTTTGAACGAAATGTCCGATTTCAGAAAAATTGGTCACCAAGGTTCTTTTTTTGATAAATAAGATCGAGGTCTTGAACCGGAAGAATCGGTTTATCACAAGTTGTGTTTTTACTGCTTTTTTATGTAAAAATATGTTGTTCCTTTTTCAATTCTTTCACCCCGTATATATTAATTTTTAAAAAAGGTAATACCGCCATTGGAAAAAATATTTTTTAGGAAATATTTTGAACTTTTTAGTTATGTTATAACTACCATTTAATGGGCCATTATGGGCGGTAGATTCATTTTGAATGCCCGCCATTTTTGTAAAAGACAAAATATGAGATGGCCTTATATTTAAATTTGAATCTTTGTATATGTATTATGTGTGGTCCAAATTATATGTTTCTACCATTAAGTGCACAGTACTTCTTATATTATTATTTGCACGAATCTGCCGCACACAGGTACCTACATGTGAAGATAGGTTATACATTTATTAAATGGTAAATAATACAACTAAAGAGTTCAAAATATTTCCTAAAAAATATTTTTGCGCTCTTTTTAACGCCTGTATTACTTTTTTGAAAAATTAATATATACAGGATGAAAGAATTGAAAAAATCAACAACATATTTTTACATAAAAAATCAGGAAAAACACAACTTCTGGTACACCGATTCTTCTGGTTCAAGAAGTGGATCTTACACATCAATAAAAGAACCGACACACCAAATTTGGTTGAAATCGGACTTTTCGTTCAAAAGTTGTCGTGCTATTAACCGCATATGTATAGTCGCCATTTTTGTAAAAGGCAAAATCTGAGATGGCGTCATATCTAAATTTGAACCTTTGTATGTGTAGTATATGTGGTCCAAATTGTATGCTTCTACCATTAAATGCATAATAATTCTTATAATATTTGCACGAATCTGCCGCACATAGGTACATGTGAAAACACGTTATGCATTTATTACAATGTAATTGACATAACTAAAAAGTTTAAAATATTTCCTAAAAAATATTTAACGCTCTTTTAAATGCCGGTGTTACCTTTTTGAAAAATTAATATATACAGGGTGAAATAATTGAAAAAAAAAAACATATTTTAGATAACAAATCAGGAAAAACACAACTTCTTATAAACCGATTCTTCCGGTTCAGGAGCTCGATCTTATACATAAAAAAAATCAATATACCAAAATGGCTGAAGTCGAACTTTTCGTTTAAAAGTTATCATGCTATTAGTCACATATGTATCGTCGCCATTTTGGATAACCGCCATTTTTGTAAAAGGTAAAATCTGAGATGGCCTTGTGTCGAATTTTGAATCTTTATATGTGTAGTATAGAGGAACTGGTCCGAATATGGGCCCCCATTTGTTTTTCTATTGAAACTTGCTTATAATATTTTATAACAATGTCTAAATGTCATTTATACATGCTATAGGACATTAGAAAAGAAACTGCTAACTATTTATTTTTTATAACAAAGTTTATTTATTTTACGGGTAATAATATGCTGTGGGGCATATTTTTCTAACCAGGCCAGGCTGTCTAAAATATGGGCCCCATTCAAAAACTAATAAAATTTTCTTTTGACAACAAAAATACGAAATAACCTAGCCAACAATTTATGCTTAAAGAATAATAAACATATATGTGAAAAAATAAAATGAAATTATCTGCAAAAATCGCAAACGTAAGAGTCTTTCTCAGCTCCGGAACAATGTTCATGTGCCCAGACATTGCACATTGCACATTGCACATTAAACATTGAACCCACGTTTCTCCTTTAGTATCGTCAGAAAACTGTTGTTCACAAAATAGACATGTGGCGTCATTGCTTCCAGGAGAATACTGTCCTATCTGTTGGACGTCAAGGTCTTCGTCAGCGAGCAAAAATTCCTCTTCCTCTTCTTCATCCGAACTGAATTTGATTTTGATTTTTCTCTTGGTTTTTTTACATTTTCTTTCGGCTTTAAATATTAGCCTCCCCTTTCCTTCCTTGGTCTTTACATTTTCTTTTGATTCAACTGAAAACACAGTTCTCTTCTCCGTTCTTTCTTTTGATTTTCTTATATTCTCCTCAATTGATAATTAAAGGTCTGATTTATATGGAGGTGAAATTATAACTTGAGAACGAGAATTTTTCCTTCCTCTTGAAGACGCTCGCTTCGTAACTGATGGGACAGTTGAAAGAACGAATGGACTCATGTATGTTTTGAACGCTGTTCTGGCACAGTTGTTGCGTTCGTTTTGTAAATTAATGGTTGTTATGGGTTTTTAGAATAACTTGGTCCTTGATCTTCTGAACTAACTGTTATATTTTCTGAAAAAATCGTTTTTGCAAGGTCGCTTGTCAATTCTTCCAAATAAATTTCAGTCAACTTACAAGTTTTCTCAGATTCAAGATTCTCAGCACTGAAATCAGCATAAAAAAATGGTTAGGTATATCTATTGGCCGTATTTCTGTAACTTTAAAACCATTCTTAGCTATCTCTGCCGCCTGGCATTTAAGAAATAATGCATTTTCCAATAGTTCTGCTAGATTTATGCGAGCGGTCTGAATATGGGCCCCTAGCCCATATTTACGTCACAAAAGGGGCCCATATTTCAAAATATGTACATTCAAGAAAAATATTAGCTTATGATTTTGTAATTATTTTTTGTTCCTAACCTACATTAAAACCATTTTCCTTCCTTTTTCTGCCACACAAGCATAATATATCAATTCCGAAATAATGTCAATAAACACAAATATCACGTATCTAATATAAACTTACCTAAAATTTTTTCAAAAGTCAAAATCAAACGGTCTACACTGTGTAACAACAACATATATATTGGTCGAGGAATCTGTAAATATATGACAAGAGAGGAGCCTTCTAGTATATTTGGGCATTTTCTAACAGATAGCACTACTTGTTTCATAGCTAGTGTGTTGGCCCATATTAAATACATAGCCCATATTCGGACCAGTTCCTCTATGTGGTCCAAATTATATGCTTCTACCATTAAATGCACAATAATTCTTATAATATTTGCACGAATCTGCCGCACTAAGCGTTCATTCTTATTAGGTATAATTATAATTGCATTTAATAAAAAAAGTTACGATATAATTTGAAAAATTCGAGTTGATATCTATATTTATACAAAGTATTTTTTATGACGTATTATTCCAATACACCAACTAAAATAGTGCTACAAAACACAATGATTTATGTTCCTTTTCGTTTTGTTTTTGAAAGCATCAGATCTTGGTAATGCTTTCCATTGATATCAAGTTCAGAGTTCTCAACGTCGAAACTCTAAATTGTGTAACTTTGCCTTTCCTGCTTTCCTTAATTTGTATGTGGACGTTTATTCAGACATTCTAAATTGTTTCACGCTGTCGAAGTAAAGCCAAAGAAAACGTAGTTTTGTGATGTTTATTTTAAGTTTGCACTTATAGTTTCCAATTTTGTTTAAAGTTACGTTAAACTGGAAGAAAACACCGTAAAGTTTTCAATAAATATCATGTCTATGTGGGATAAGAATAAAGGAAACTAGACAGCCATACTTGTTTAAATAATCTAACTGAACTATATTTACAGACAAATTGCATTTTCTAATTCTAGAACATCTACATTATACAGAGAGAGTCTGTACAGTGGAATAAATTCAATATCTCAAATACTAATTGTTTTTTTGGAAAATGCTCAGACCCGTCGATTAGTATTTCAAATTGTCCTTTTTGACATTCAATAAAAATGTATACAGGGTGTCCCAATTTAGAGATATGACGTCATCGTCGATTTTCTTAAATGGCAACACTGTCATTTTGATAGCTAATTTGATAGGGTTTGTAAAGTTATACATAACTGCAAAATATCAAATTTTTATTCTCTACCATTTACAAGATAATAGAAAATAACAAAGTTATATCTGTAATTTGGAATATATTCAATAATTAAAATACTAACTGTTTTTTTTGAAAAATGCTCAGACCCGTCGATTAGTATATCAAATTGTCCTTTTTGACATATAATAATAATGTATACAGGGTGTCCCAATTTAGAGATATGACGTCATCGTTGATTTACTTAAATGGCAACACTGTCATTTTGATAGCTATTTTGATAGGGTGTGTAAAGTTATACACAACTGCAAAATTTCAAATTTGTATTCTCTACCATTTAGATGATAATAAAAATAACAAAGTTATGAAAAAGAAGTAGTCAACTAATAACTGAATTTAATTATTTCAATGAATTAAGCAAAAAATCATAATGTTGCCCTCAATTATTGTCAAATTGTCAATGGGCAACGTTATGAGCATTTGCTTAATTGAAATAAATAAATTCAATTATTATTTGATTACTTCTTGTTCTTCATAACTTTGTTATTTTTTATTATCTTGTAAATGGTAGGGAATAAAATTTTGAAATTTTTCAGATGTGTCTAACTTTACACACGCTATCAAAATAGCTATCAAAATGATAGTGTTGCCATTTAAGAAAATCAACGATGACGTCATATCTCTAAATTGGGACACCCTTTATACATTATTATTATATGTCAAAAATGACAATTTGATATACTAATCGACGGGTCTGAGCATTTTTCAAAAAAACAGTTAGTATTTTAATTATTGAATATATTCCAAATTACAGATATAACTTTGTTATTTTCTATTATCTTGTAAATGGTAGAGAATAAAAATTTGATATTTTGCAGTTATGTATAACTTTACAAACCCTATCAAATTAGCTATCAAAATGACAGTGTTGCCATTTAAGAAAATCGACGATGACGTCATATCTCTAAATTGGGACACCCTGTATACATTTTTATTGAATGTCAAAAAGGACAATTTGAAATACTAATCGACGGGTCTGAGCATTTTCCAAAAAAACAATTAGTATTTGAGATATTGAATTTATTCCACTTTACAGACTCTCTCTGTATTCACAAAGTAGTACACCTAAAGTTTTATAAATGTAACACAATTTATTAGACCTATTTGGACAATATCTTTACTTTAATTTTAAATAAACTGCTCGTCAAAATGATTTTCCTGTTTATTCTTACTGTCGTGTGATATTCGTAAGATTATTTTTTAATACGTATATTATGGATATTTTCTTAAATGTGACAGTTGTCAAAACTAGGAAACTGATTGCCATTAAACAGAAACAATCTACTTAAAAAAAAGAATGTGTGTGTACTTTGTACGCACGTAAGAAGTTATACTTCTATTATATGATTTAAACGAAATTAATATACTTTTTATTTATATTTTGTTTAAATATTAAACTAATTTATACTTACAACTTCTCAAACATTTTTATTAGAACAGTGCCAAAAATTAAAATAATAAAAGAATAAAACACACACAAACACATTAAACAAGCCACAAATGATGTCTGAACATTAATTGTCGAAAATTTTTTTAACTAAATACGTATTTTCTGAAAATACAATTATATAATAAATATACTTAAAATCATAAAATGTATTAAAAAAAACAAAAAAGAAAGTTTCTATTGGGACTCGAACCAGCGCTGATAAGAGCGGTTGGTATTGGAATTCATTCGCCTTCTCCGCTTAGCCACGGACACTATGTGTCATTATTTACGAAGATCGACTAACTAAACGGATTAAACTTGTGATATTTTGATATTTTGAAAATTGATCAAATTATTTTAATTTTGAATTGAAATGATTTAGAATTGAAAAAATACAACAAAACATAGAGTAAAAAAACAATATATTAGGTGAATATTGATAGAAATTTTGATGGGAATCAAATTATATAAATAAAAGTATTACATACTATGTATTTTGGCAGATCAAATAGGTAGGTTTATACCCATGATACATTAACAATTATTACGTACCTGTTGCTTTTAAAAACTATTTAAAAGTCACTACAATATTATAAACTTTTTTGTTTCTGTCCTCACAACAATAAAACTAATATATCATACATTTGTTTACCTTTACCTTTACCTCCAAACCACAGCTGCCATATCGGATAATTTTTGACATGTCATTTGAACATCCAATCAGAACAAAGTTATAATGCGCATGCGCCGGGCTGATAGGTTTTAACATATAAAAAAATCACCCTCTATCGCCGGTAAAGAAGTATAACTTCAAAAATTCTATCGGTAATTTTCTACTTATACGCTGTGAGCTCGTACATAGAGGGGATATTTATAAATTCGTGAGCGCCAGTAGTGACAAGTCTGTAAACGTTTACCGGAAATTTGACATAAATGTCAAAGTGATTAATTTTAAATTAAAATTAAAAACATTAATTATAAAACATATTTGTTGATCAAAGCTGTGGTTTATATTTTTACCTTAAATATACTTACGTTTTAAATACTGAATTTGCGTTTTTTAATGTTCTGTAATATGTAATTATAAATTAATCTTGGCGCCATCTACATGATAATTGTGAAAGTATCTGAAGTAAGAAATTAATATTTCATCAATAGAACGTCAAAATGATTAGCAAAATCTTAAACAAATCTATTAGAATTTAATTACCTTTTAGCGTTGTAAATATTAAGCGATAACAATTAAATAATAAATTTAAAAATTACCAGTAAAAGTTGAATTAGTAACCGCTAGGAGCGACACCAGCGAAGCTCAGAGCCTATACGCTCTGAGCTTCGCTGGTGTCGCTCCTAGCGGTTACTAATTCAACTTTTACCGGTAATTTTTAAATTTATTATTTAATTGTTATCGCTTAATATTTACAACGCAAAAAGTAATTAAATTGTAATCGATTTTTTTAAGATTTTTCTAATCATTTTGACGTTCTATTGATACAATATCAATTTCTTACTTCGGATACTTTGACAATATTCGTGTAGATGGCGCTAAGATTATAATAGATTATTTATAATTAGATATTACGGAACATTAAAAAAACTTAAATTCAGTATTTAAAACGTATGTATATTTAAGGTAAAAATATATACCACAGCTTTGACCAACTAGTATTGTTTATAATTAATGTTTTTAATTTTAATTTTAAATTAATCACTTTGACATTTATGTCAAATTTCCAGTAAACGTTTACAAACTTGTCACTACTGGCGTTCGCGAATTTGTAAATATCCCCTCTACGTACGAGCTCACAGCGTATAGTAGATAATTCTCAGTATAATTTTATTCTGATTGGACAGAATTAAACACGTGATCAAATATCTTACTATAGTATTTTTACTACAAAAACGTTATTACGTAGGTCAAAATTTTTGACGTAAGAGAACTGTCAAAACATTAGAATGTGACTTTTCATTATTGCCATGTTTATAATAAACATGACAATAATGAAAGTCACATTCTAATGTTCTGACAGTTCTCTTACTTCAAAAATTTTGACCTACGTAATAACGTTTTTGTAGTAAAAATACTATATTAGTCCATTCTTTCACGGTTTTTGCTCTAAATTTTAAAGAACCGCTTGGATTGACATGAAATTTGGCATACGTATAACTTACATGTCAAAGAAAAAAAGTGATATTGTGCCGATGTGTGCTTTTGCCCTGGGGGTGACTTTCACCCCCTTTTGTGGGTGAAAAAATATATGTCCAAAATAAGTCCGGAAATCGGTAAACTGGCTAATTTTAAGTAACTTTTGTTCTACAGAGCTTTTTCGCAAAGTCAACACTTTTCAAGTTATTTGCGAGCGAATATGTTCATTTTTCAACAAAATAACCACATTTTTAGACGGTTTTTTGCAAATAACTCAAAAAGTAAGTATTTTGTCGAAAAAAACGTTCTTAGCAAAAATATAGCCTATAAAAAAGTAAAAACAATGGTGTACGCGATAGGTCTCTGGATCTCGTAGAACCAGAGTTATAGCCAATGAAAAATAGATTCATATTCACCAAATTTCAAATAGAATATTTCGACGTGAAATATCCAAAAAATTAAGCACTTTTTGGGGAAAATCCATTATAATTTTTTTAAAGTGTTTAAAAAAGCTTTATTTCTGTTTTTACAAAACGTTTCTAGCATTAAATTTAAGCAATTTACGCTCAAAATAAAGTTGGTCCCTTTTGTTTTTGCAAAAAAAAAATCGGGAAGACCACCCCCTAATTAGCAACTTAAATGAAATTAATCGTTACCGCTCCATAAATTATTTTACTTATGTTGTGTTTATATGATCTGTAAGTTTCATCGATTCAAATTGCTTATTTTTGAAAAAATTTGGTTTCAAAGTAAAATTTTTAAAAATTTAAATTTTGAAAAATATGCTTTTTTTCAAAATAACTTAAAAATTGTTAGAGATACCAAAAATCTCGAAAAACAGAAAAAGTCAGATTTGCTTTTCTGAATATCATGTATTTTTTTGTTTTTCTGTTAGACAAAAATTAATTAAGATTTGGTGTTTCTAAATTTGCATACATTCGTGATCAGTGACTCGTTCAACCCCTTTTAACTACAGCCCTTTCAATAATAAGGACTTTGAACCGATGAAACCTACAGATCATATAAACAATATATACAAGAGTCAAGAAACTTCTGAAGTCGTAACGATTAAGTTCATTTAAGATACTAATTAGGGGGTGATTTTCTCGATTTTTTTACCAAAACCAAAAGGGACTAACTTTATTTTGAGCGTAACTTGTTTAATTTTGATGCTAAAATTTTTTTTTATAAAACAAAAATGAAGCTTTTTTAAACACTTTAAATAAGTTGTAATAAGTTTTCCCCGAAATGTGTTTCATTTTTGGTTATTTCACGTTAAAGTATTCCATTTGGAATTCGACGAATATGAAACTATTTTTCATTAGCTATAACTCTGCTTCTGCTAGGTGTAGAGACGTGATATATACACCATTTTTTAAAAATTTTTTACAGGCTATATTCTTGCTAAGAATATTTTTCGACAAAGTTCCTACTATTTGAGTTATTTGCGAAAAACCGTCTAAAAGCGTGGTTATTTTGTTGAAAAAATTAACATATTCACTGCCAAATAACTCGAAAAGTATCGACTTAGTGAAAAAACTCTATAGAACAAAAGTTACTTAAAATTAGCCAGTTTATCCATTTCCTGACTTTCTTTGGACGAATATTTTTTCACCCCCAAAAGGGGGTGAAAACCACCCTCAGGGCAAAAGCACATATCGGCACAATATCACTTTTTTCTTTGACTTGTTAACTATGTGTATGCCAAATTTCATGTCAATCCAAGAGGTTCTTTAAAATTTAGAGGTTTTGCAATATTTTACCGTTAAAGAACGGACTATATACGATTGGAATTTAAAATCATTAAAAAATTTTCGGGTATTCTTGTTCTCATGATCATTTTTCAGTGCGTCATTAATTATGACGTCATATACTGTATTGGGCGTGTCGAGACTTATTTCATGTAATTATTGACGAATCTGACAGATGCTAGAATCGTACTTAGCCATAGGTGAAAAGCTTGTGGAATTAAACTAATTAGTAATTTAGTAGATTTGATTTTTACACAATATGTTAACGTGTCGTAGGTATTTTTTATAAAGGGGAATAAAATTAAAAAATAAACAATATTTTTAATTAAATTTATAAATATGGAAACATTAAAAAATGACACCAAACTATCCATAAATTGTTTTTATTTTCTTCTCTAGGTGCTGTCTCCGCTTCAAAAGTTGGCAATCATCAGAGAGATCTTTATTTCTGAAACCGCAGCTCTAAATAATTCATTGTTATTACATTCAAACCAGTTCCTAAGGTTCTTCAGACATGAGTTACGTCTTCTTACTATGGATCTTTTTCTTGCATAATGACCTGGAGTACTTAGATATACGTCTCTCATCACATGTCCCATATATCTCAGTTTTCTTCTTATTTGTTAGTTCTTCTCGTTCCTTATGCGTAAGTCTCATTACTTCCACGTTGGCTATTCTATCTACTCATGAGATATTTAGCACTCTTCGGTACATCTCGAATGTCTCTAGTCTCCTCACGCCAATGACTATCTTTTAACGAACTAAATTCTAAACCAAAACACAAAATAATGCACAAAAACGTTGTGAAACACAAGGGAAGTCGAATTCGAAATTTCAAAATGACAGGTACACAAAATACTGACCTGAATAATAACCGTCACTTGACTCTTTGACACTTCTAAAAAATGGCCAAAATGGACAAAGTTTTCGTCAAATGTTCGTAATACGTGTATTTGATTGGCTAGAAAAAACGCGCATTCTAAATATCAACGAATCAAACGTAGGTTAGGAATAGACACCTTATGTATATAACTATTGTAATGCTGCATTATTTTTGTGTTTAATCACGGAGCTACCGCTTTTTCCGTCTCATCTAACTTAATGCATTAGAGAGAAATCGAAAAACTGTGACGCACTGAAAAATGATCATGAGAACAAGAATATAATATCACAAGAGAGTGAGAATAAATTGACAATAATGCGACAGTTTTTCGAAAATTTGTTGTCTGACAACATACACGAGAGCCCGCAGGGCTCGATTGGCTATTGCCCAATGAGAACAAATTTGAGTAAAAATGAAGCATTATTTTCTTATTTATTCTTACTGTCGTGTGATATTCGTAAGATTATTTTTTAATACGCATATTATGGATATTTTCTTAAATGTGACAGTTGTCAAAACTAGGAAACTGGTTGCCATTAAACAGAAACAATCTACTTAAAAAAATTCTATCGGTAATTTTCTGCAGTAGATAATTCTTAGTATAATTTTAATCCGATTGGACAGAATTAATCACGTGTTACTATACGATTGGAAGTTAAAATCATTAAAAAATAATCAGTACATTTTTATCACAATAATTTAGAAGGCATTAATTACCATAATATATGTTCAATATATGCCTGAACTGTATAGAATTCTAATAAAACAATAAAATATAAACAATCCTTATCGTTTCGAAGTTTTTTAATATACAGGTATGAAAAGAAGGAGATTTAGTGTTAGTAGGGGAGTGTTTTAATACATCGCAAAGTGTAGCTTCTCTGCTATTCATTCGTTTTAACGAAACGGTGAATGTTGTGGAACTGTGGAACAGCTCAGAAGTGGAAGGCTGAGAGTTACTGCGCCTGCCCAGGACCGTTACATTGCTTTATCAGCTCGAATAATGCCACTCGATACCTGTATATTGACAAACTAAGATATCGACAGATCTACAACAAGTATAAGAAATAGATACCTGTAGAATAATGAATAGCAGGTTTTTTAATGCGAAGAGAACTGCGATTTAGTAGCAACTCTACGTTGAAGGATCTCTGAGATCAATTTAATATCAAGGTGTCTTTTAAGAAGAGTTCTACTCACCGCAGAACACAGACGCCAAAGACTAGCTTGGGCTCTGCAACATCGAAATTGTCAGGAACAATGGAAACCTTTACTCTTTACCGACGAGTTTCGCTATAAAAGGTGTTCCGATAGTCTTGGCTTACGTGATTGTACCAATCCGTTAGTGCCGAGAAATCGTCGACCTGTCCAGGATATTCATTCATTGTAAGGAGGTGCTGTTAAAGTGTGGAGTGAAATTCCTTTTGATGGTCGAACAGACCTAATTGTATTGAAGAGGAGTAAAACCCGTGTGATTTATAGAGATGAAGTCATCAACAATACTATTTCACATTTTCACGTCACTATTGGTCAAGACTTCCTTTTTTTTCTTGATGATAATGCAACTCCACATTGGTCTGTCACTGTAGTCAAAGGTTGAGAAAATCATGGTACATATTCCTAATTTGCCAATACCCTCGAGGTCTTTTGATCTCAATTGCATTGAACATGCTTGGGATTATCTTCAGAGAGCATTAGATACACACGAACCAGGCCCTGCATCTCTTCAGCAATTAAAAAAATAGAATGTGTGTACTTTTTACTCACGTAAGAAGTTATACTTCTATTATATGATTTCAACGAAATCAATCAATATTCTTTAAACAGTTTATTTATATTTAATTTAACTACTAAACTAATTTTAATACTTACTACTTTCCAAAAATTTTTATTAAAACAATACCAAAATTATAAAAATAAAAGAATAAAACACACAAACACATTGAAAAATGCCACGAAGAAATGATTTTTGAACAATATTTGTTGCCAAAAATTTTAACTAAATACGTATTTTCTGAAAATATTATGCAATAATATACTTACAATCATAAAATGTATAAAAAAGTAGTAAAAAAAATGAATAACCATTTTCAATTTCGTTGCAACACGAAACTACAGCCGCATCATTATTCCAGTTCAATCAGAGAGTGCATCAAGCACCTCTACCGGTTTCGAAACTTATTAGTCTCTCATCAGGAGGCACATAGGCTGATCTCTCTGACCCAACTAGGACAAACCCCGGCGTGCAGTCACGGATTGCAACGAACGAAATGGCAGGGATGCCCTAACGGCAACTGCTATCAAAAAACTAAGTTTTTAGTCTAATATGGCTTGCAAATTGTAGAAGCCTCGGAGGTGTTACCAGAGAAGGTTCCCATTGCTTTCAGTCTGGTAGGATGTAGAATGACATTTTTGGATGTTGTTTTATGTGCTATTAGATTGAAAACTTTTTTTTTAATAGTAACTTGCATTGGGGATCGAACCCGCTTCCCGTCGATCCCACCGATCGAAAATCGAAATGTTCTCCCATTGCGCCAACTTCGCGTGTCTGTCATGTGGGAATATACACCAACTAAACGTTTACACCATAAACTTTTTGACATTAGTTGTTTATTACTTATATGAATTGAACCAAATCAGTTCGATTTTTGTGGAATTAAAGGAATATTTTGTGGAATAATAATACATTAGTTGAATATTGGTAGAAATTTTGATGGTAATCAAATTATGTATATCAAAGCATTAGGTACATACTATTTTGATAGATTCATTTTAAATTTTGCAAATAGGTAGGTACCTATGTAATTTTTTATTAGGATACTGAAACATTTACAATTAATTATTACGTATCTGTCGCTTTCAAAAAACTATTTAAAAAGTCACTACAAATATAAAATTGCCTTTTTCTCTGCCATCACAACAATAAAAACTAATATACACAACATTATTTTATCCATAATCTCCATATTGAACAATTATTGACAGATGATTTTAACACCCATCTTACTTTTACTTTTTCGTGTCTGGATCCAACTAAAGTTTTTCTGCCCAATATCGGGCCACGTCTACACCCTTAGTATTTGCGAGCCATAAATCATCGAGAGTGCACTGTGATGGGCAAATTATGCATACTCTCAGGTGCTCCACGTTCTGTATTTCCCCACATTCACAAAGTGCGTCGTTATCTGTCTTGATGCCCCATTTAATGAGGTTCTGTTTTACAGGGGCAACACCTGTGCGTATGCGGTTGAATGTCCGCCAGGTTCTCCAGTCCAGGTTCATTCCATTAGACCGCTATGGATGTAGGGGGAACAGTTCGGGTGGTTCGATGCTGACATTTCTCATAAACCTTTTACTTGATTTAAGTCGGCTGGTTCCTGGAGGTTTGTCAAATCCATATAATTGGTGCCTTTTTCGAAAGTTTGCCTGCACTTCTCCACATATTGTGAGGCGCATCTACGGTCGTCTGGTGATGCGAATCCAGCTGCCCGGTACATTAGGGGTAGAGGGGTAGGCTTCATGCAACCGGTCATTATTCTACATGTTTCATTTAACGCCGTGGTGACTTGTTGGGCGTGTCTAGATCTACCCCAAACGGGACAGGCATATTCCCCTGTTGAGAAACATAAGACCTCAGCTGTTGACTTTAAGACCTGAGGTTTACACCCCACTTGCTCCCTACAAGTTTCCGGAGAAGGTTGTTTCTCGTAGAAACCTTTTGTCTTGTGCTCAGACAGTGGAACTTATACGTTAGTGACCGGTCTAGTATCACTCCAAGATATTTGGGCCTATCAGTATGTTCCAAGCGTTGTCCCTCCCAAGAAACATTCAGTTTTACATACGCCAGATGGTTGTTGAGATGGAATGCACATACTTGGGTTTTTGTAGGGCTTGGTTTTAATGAGTTTTGTTTGTAGTAAGTTGCATCATGTTTAAAGCCTCTTCGCTCCTCTTGTGTGAGTGTTTTCCCCTTTACGGCGATATCAAGGTCGTCAGCGTAAACAAATCTCTCAGTCTGAGAGTGCATTGGTTGGTCGTTGGTGTAGATGTTAAATAGGCACGGCGCCAGAACGCTTCCTTGAGGTAGGCCATTGTTTTGGGTTCTCCATCTTCTCTTCTTTCCATTTAGCACAACGTAGAAGCGTCTATTACACAATAGTGATCTAATGATATTTACCAGGTCATAGTCAAGCACAATGTTATAGATCTTAGTTAGCAAGGTTCTGTGGTTTATCGTATCATAGGCCGCTGTGATGTCTACAAAGAGAAGCACGGAGCAAGGAGCCTCCACGCAAGTGCTATTATAAGAACAAAATGTCACTGGTGCTCCCTGGAAACGCCCCTCGGGCGGCCAATCCTTCCACCACTGGATCCGAAGAAACACCCAATCAGATCCTGTATAACGTTTGAGCGACTAATACCATACTGTCGGTGTGCGCATGCGCCAGGGAATGTAAAAATTTAAACTCGTGCCTAAAGAAGTATAACTTCAAAAACTTATTGCCACAACTTTGGATAAAAATCATGCAAGATGTGCGTAACACAATTTAGTTAATTATGCCAATATGTTGCCAAGCAGTTATTGAGACTTGTGTAGGACACATTACCTATTAAAAAATTTTTTGTTGACCTTTGAAAATTATTCGGGTGTTACAAGAAAATTTGTCAATTTTAGTTTTTTTTTATTTTTTTAGGAAACTTTTAAGTTGGTAGATTTTTGATACAAAAGAGATGTAGTGATATTAATTTATTTTATAACAAAGAATTTTTATCATTTACGTTTGAATTTCTTTGTTTTTGAAGCATTTTCGGGTAATAAGCCTAGCTTTTGACGAGCAGTTTGTATTTCATTTTAACGGTTTTGATAAACTTGGTGAAAACACTTTAGGAAAAAAAATATGTTGCAATAACCTCAGGTAAACATAAACTTTGTGAATCATGATTTGGGATTTACAATGTTTATAAATTGTAACTTAAGATTTGGGAATGCTCCTCATAACATTCAACTAGTTTGGTTTGCTTATTTCTAGTGCATTTTTATTGTGATTGTAGTATAGATGTTTAATGTTTGTGCTTATCAAGACAATTTCATATGTTTACGTTTAAATACTGTGGGTATTATTTTATGTAATATGAATGCCACATTTTAATGTATATTAATGTAATTTAGAAGCCATTTAAATTGTTAGTAAACATGAGTTTTGTGAGTTCTCTAGTAACCGGATATAATTTAATAAACTAACAAAAGTTTAAAGCTTGTTTAACTAGATACCTACTTTATAATGACGGCGTAAGATATTTTATAACACAATATTTAGTTTAAAACAATAAGTTGCATTATAGTTAGTAATGTACTCTAGTTTTCAAAACTTATTTAAAGTTAGCGATATCAAACGAGCGGATTGTTTTAAATTTACCCCATTAGACTGGTATAAAAGCAGCCATTTTCTAGACACACAGCTTAAGCTCATTAATAAAATCATCAACAGAAATATTATTGTATTTATAAAACTTATGTGATGAGCTGACTTAAACAAATACGCACATCCAACGTAGGTAAAGTATATGCGCATAAATATACGACTTTTGGCAATAATATGCAAAAAATTTTTCTTTTTTAGTTCCTATGTTCTTCCTATTCATTCCCTATTTCATCCATGATCAGGTTAAACAATAGAGAACTCAGGGAATCCGCTGTCTCATCCCAACGCCAGATTCAATAAGGTCAGTTAGCTTTTCCTCTATTTTTACTTTTATAGTTCAGAGAAATAAGGAAATAAAATATCCTGTTGGTGACACAACCCCCTCCAGGCCGAAACCAAATTTTTTGAGTAGTATGGACATCTATAATAATAACCTATATGTTTACTTTGGCCGATTTTGATGATATACATAAGTTATAAACAAAAAAACGGCAAATTTTCGCTTTTTTCGTCTATTATCAAAAAGTTAAGCATTTTAAACAAATGTGAGAGAAAGAAACCCATAAATCGTATAAAAAACTTCAATATGGCGTTCGCTGAATATGTCTATCCTTATTGGTTGCTTAGAAAATTGCAAAATAAATCATAAATTTTGAGTTTTTATAAATATTCATAACTTATGTTAAAATTAACTTACAACGTTCTTATTACACGGAATGCTGTGACTTCTGGTGCTTAAATCATACCCCAGATTTCAAAGCAATTGGGCAAATAGTTTAAAAGTTATTTAATTTGTTTATCCCAAATTAATTTTTTTTGCAACACTGTAAGTCAGAAAATGATGAAGTTACAGTAATACTTTGGATAGTCTATCAAAGAAGAAGATTTACACTATTAATTTAATAAAACATGACAAAAAATAATTCTAAATATTGCAAAATTATTTTGCAAAACATGTGAATTAAAAAGGTAACTTCGTCCCTAATTGTCCTAGAACAAATGTTTTTCTTTCTAAATTTGTATAAAAATTCAGTCTTTGTGAATGTGAAAAAATAATTTTTCTACGGGTAACGGTTAAAAAGTTATTCTAATTGTTTATAAGTAAGCAAAAAATCGACATGTTTTTGCAAAATAATTTTACACTGTTTAAAATTGCTTTTTTTCATTTTTCTTTAATTAAGTTAATAGTATAAATATTCGTCTTTCATAAACTGTCCGAAATATTACTGTAAACTCATAATTTTCTGACTTATAGTGTTGCAAAAAAATGAATTTGGGATAAACAAATTAAATAACTTTTAAACTATTTAAAAAATTGTTTTGAAATTTAAAATATACTTTAAACAAGAAGTACAAAAACTAGCATTCCGTGTAATAAGAAGGTTCTAAGTTAATTTTTACATAAGTTGTGAATATTTAAAAAAACTGAAAATTTATGATTTTTTTTGCAATTTTATAAGCAACCAATAAGGATAGACATATCCAGTGAACTCCATATTGAAGTTTTTTATACGATTTATGAGTTTCTTACCCTTAAATTTGTTTAAAATGCTTAACTTTTTGGTAATAGACGAAAAAAGCGAAAATTTACCATTTTTTGATTTTCATTTGTTTATAACTATGCATATCATCAAAATCGGCTGCAGGAAACATATAGGTTATTAACATAGATGTCCATACTACTCAAAAAATTCGGTTTCGGCCTGGAGGGGGATGTGTCACGAGATTTATTTCTCTGGACTATTAGTAAGTTGATCTGGCGGATATTTTCCAGCCTTTTGATTATTACCAGAGGTATCTTTTTGCGGACAATAACTAGACAACGTCCTTTAATTTTACTTTGATAAATGCCTTCTTCAGGTCTACGAAACATAAATATGTCGAATTTCCCGACTGACCCGACTGATCCGACTGACCTGACTGACCTAACTGATTTTCCCGACCTAAAACCTTGTTGTTCTTCTACTAGTGTTATAATTTCATTCAGTTTGGTTGTTAACACTTTGGTTTTTAATTTAAGTGTTTTGTATAATACACTACTTTCTTTGAAATTATCTTGGTCCGATTTGTTTCACTTTTTGAAGAGGGGTATTGGGATGCTTGATCTCTATTCTTGTGACATTTTGTTTTCTTCCGTTATTGTTTGGATTAGTTTTAATACTTGTTTGGTTAGATCTGGTCTTCCATACTATAGGAGTTTACTCGGCAGTCTGTTCCCTCCTGGTAATTTCCTATTTTGTAATTTTCTTAGTGCTTTCCTTACCTCTCAATTCTCTAGGTTTATTTCTTTTTTTGTCGTCACTTCTGGTGTTGGTGTTTCATTATCGTCACCTTTAGCAAACAATGATTGTAAGTAGTCTGCCCATGTTTCCTTCTGAATGTGTTTGGTTTTTATTAGTTCGTTCATCTTTGCTTTGTTTTCTGATGAGCCTCCATATTTATTTTTGTGTTACATAGTAGTAGATTTCCATATGGAAAACATTGTCAAAACCTGACAATGTCGGAGACAAAATTCGTTTTTGTTAAGATATTTATGGACATGATGATTATGATTTTTTCCATTATGATTTTCTCAGCAGACAGATGAGGGCTGCAGATACTACTTCTGCATTGTTTAATCAGGGGAAACTGAAATTTCTTAAAGTCCTGCAGAAGAACACAGACTTCCAACCGACCATTGAGGCTTTCAAAGACCCTAGTGCACATCAAGAAGAGATTGCCACAGCAGAAAATTTGTTTCTTACTACTCTACATCTAAAAATGAGACCAGTCTGAACCATTTGAGATACAGACAATACATATCTTTTTCATACAAAAATAAGACCGACATTGCTTTATTACTCCCTACCGAAGCTGCTGCACGAGAACATTCACTGAAAGTTTACTATCAGGTGCAGCAATGGTTATCCTTGTATCAAGCCACACCTGACGAACAACTAAAAGATCTAAGTGAATGGGGATGGAAAAAACTACTAGTGGTCTCGTGACAATGCTAACAACTTTAAACCCTGCACTAAACTTAATACTCCTGTGTATTTCTTATAAATGTAAAAAGGGCTGCCAACGCAATTGTGCATGCAATAAGGCGGGTCTACACTGTTTCTTCCTCAATTTGCACATCATGCGAAGAGCTGTGTGACAACGTTGAGCCCCGGAAGACAGCTGTGGCACAGACGTAGAAGAGACTGAAGAAAGAGATATAGGTATGTAGAATCTCACAAGTTATTTTGTAGTCATTCATCTCTCCTTGATATATGAGTACAAGTCGGTATCCCACCATCCCTTTCATTTTCCAGGAGAATGACCTCTTTCGCTGACGATGGAGCAATCAGACCCTGAGCCATGACCAGATGCATAGCCACCTTTACTTAACAAGCCATGAAGTTGTTGGCAACATCTATTGGTAGACCGATTAATTCTGACAGTTCTCATTTGTTTTTAAATAATTTTTACTGTATTTACAGAGAAACTGAAATATTTTACAATATTTCGTGCTCCAAACTATAAAGAACATTAAAAGGTATGTTATTAAGATGATTTTAGTTCAATATAATATATTTTTATATAAACTTGCGTGCATATAGAAATCCGTCCACTTAAAAATTTTGTCATTTTTAATGTCTTATATTTCCTAAACCTGTTGGCAGATTTAAGTGATTTTTTAATATGTTATAGCCTAATTTTTTTACAATACCGCTGTAATAATATTGTTGCTAACCAGGTAAATTTTTATGGTGTACCGGGCATTTATAAAATACTGAAATTAAAACCCAACTATACGCTCCGAGCGTTAACAAAGTGTCAAAGCAAAATCGACCGACCTGCTCATGGTGGCGGTTTTTTGAAATTTTATCAGGACGCTTTGTGTATGTTCCAATGAGGCATTTAAAAAAATGCCGTGTCACGCTAGTGATATTATGTATTACTATAAACAGAAAATAAAAAAGCACTTAATGTGATATAAATTCTTCACTTTCCAATATTGATTATCAGTTTGATTTTGTATACATGTTTATGTCAATAAATATTTATTAACGAAAAAGAAAATACTTTGTTGCACTATAAATTACATTATAAATTAATAACTAATGAATTCTAACAATTGTATTCGGTTATTATCACTACAAAATAAAATATTCAAGTTTAACAAAATAATCCCATAAGACTCAATGTTAAAACGTCCTGACAAAATCTGACAGCGTGTCACTTGACTGTAAGTAGAGGGGAGACGCACGGAGCCAATCGACTCCGGTTTTCTTAACATTCTGTTTTTTTGATTAATTCGCTTATGTTTAACAACTAGATTTGTTCTTTATCAATTTAGGGTGTTTCTAAATAAGTGCGACAAACTTTAAGTGGAAAGGAACAAAATGCAAAATTTTGACGCCTGTATTTTAAATGTAATCATTTTTTTCGAATCCTGAGAAAACGAATAAGGATTTTAAAAAAATTTAAACGCAGAATGAAATACTACTTTATTACCGAGGGCCGAAAGTCCCTTAGAATGAATAAAAAGTTTTTTTAAATGACATATTTGAAACTAAAAATCACACTGTAACTTATTAAAATAAACATAGAAGTTTTCAGGGACTTTCGGCCCTCGGTCCTAACGTAATATTTCATTCTGCGTTTAAATTTTTAAAAAATACATAAGTTTTCTTAGGATTCGAAAAAAATTAATCCCGTTTATATTCTTGTTATTGTTTTTTTTTTGTATAATAAACATTACTTACAAGGAATTACTTTTAATATTATTTTGTAAAACTTCTAATTAATAATATTTTCTTGTTCGACTTAAAAAATACTATAAATTTTACCAGAATTTTTACTTTAAAATCGTAGTTTCGAAAGCGGTAGTCCGAAAGTCAGACTACCGACGTCATCAATTGCGACGTTGCCTTTTTCTCTTCATGGCAGTAAAGGTGGCTATGCCAGATGCCATCGCAGAACCTCAGTACAAAGCGGAACATATGTTTAATCTCACAATCACTTTTGCAATCCTCATCTCTCCTTTAGAACTGACACCACCTCTTTTATTTTCCAGAACAAGCAAAATATATTGTTATATTTCTATTTGATATGAAAATTAAAATTAGATAATTATAAACAGAATTCAATTTAATATAAAATATTTTCAATTTTCTCAACCACGGGCATATAAATTTAGAACAACCTGTATACAACAAATTGTTATATTTAATTTTAAGAAGTGATTAAATAAGACTCAAGTGAAATCGTTAATAGGTCATTATCGTTGTTCGCGGAAGGATCGGTCATTAGCCGATGCTAAATAAGACGAAGTGGAAATAGAGAATAGGTCATTAAAATTTGTATATAGTAGAAAGTAATTTTAGAATGGGAATTAACTATTTTCTTTGAAATCCATTAAGCATATTTAGAAAGTTTAAAAATTGGTTTTGAGGAATACTGCGAATGAGAGTTGGTGGTGGAAGTTTGATTTGTGAATCTGGAAGGGATATTTAGAAAGTAGGAGAATGAATGACAAATAGAGATCAGAATGTTTTGAGCTGTCGAGAAGTGAAGTCGAGTAGTAGACGGTAGTGTACGGAGAGTGAGAAAGCCGGTGTAGTTCCGTGAGTGTGGAGTATCTATCGTAGAACGAGAGGTAGGCCAGGTTGAGAGTAAAAGAACCTCCTTGAGCCAAGAGTTCCCGGTAGCTGATTGCAGTTTCGAAAAAGGTAGAACACAGCATCACGACAGAAGCAGGAAACGAGAGCTATACGAGCTAGTTTCAGAGGAGAACATTACTGGAAGCCAGGACGAGGTTTTGATTGCAGCCAAGGATAGCAGGAAACGGGTCTTGTGTGAAGACATTCTCAGTGCACCAGAAAAAGGTCAGTCTCATTTGTTTGGACATGAATGTATGGGTTTTTCGTAGTAAATACCACATTTAAAATTGAAGAAACATAATCAATAATATCAGAAAAGCTTCATCAAACTTAAATAGAATTATTGCTAATAAATCATAATAGTTAAATGTTAATAAAAACTTTCAATTGGAAATCAAAAGGAAATAAGATTCCCATGTGTAAATGTTATGTTTAAGAATAATAAGATATAGCAAATATTAAGCAGTGATTGCCATTTAAATAAAATAAACAATATTTTGATTACAATTGTAACCCATATGTGTTATTATTTTACTCTTTTCTTTCCTATCCCGATTAGGAACCATTAAGAAATACTTAGAAGCCACGTATGTAAGTACTTAATTTTATAAAAAGCCCTGAGATTGAAAACATATTGATGTATGATCTGGTAAATTAATTAGATTATTATTAAAGCATTGATTAAATTAAATGACATATAAAATTATTATCTCATATCAATAATCAAGATCACAACAACTGTCGTCCAACGTGGAGGGCATTGTAAAGTATTTCTAGTGGCAAATTTGAAGGATAGAAAGAGTAAAGCCGGTATTTGAAAATTTATATGCCTGTGGTAAAAAGTGAGATACTTACATTTGATAACATAAAATTTTAGATCTCTTTAGGTACACATTTTACATAACTGATTTAATATTTTATTTTTACGATATTTACATTTGATATATTTATTGACAATTTATAATATTTGGGAGAGAAAAAGTCGTCTTGGTAACATACTAGTAAAATTTCATATTTGGCGGGGATAGTACTTCTTGAAAACAAATGTCTGTGACAAGAAGCCAAAGCAAAGACAACAAAAAGCAAAAAGAACATTCAGACCAAGAAGATATTTTAGACACGACAATCATGGCATCAGAACAGCAAGAATTATCAGGAATAGATAAACTATTACAAATGATGCAACTCCAGTCACAAAAAATGGATGAAGCAAAAAGGACAATGGATAAAAATCAGGAAGAAACATAAAAAAAAATGGATGAAACACAAAAAAAAATGGATGACAATCAAAAGGAAACAAAACAAGCAATAGAAGAGAACAATAAGAAAATAGAGGAACGCATAGAAAAGTATGAAAAGGAAATAAAAGGATGTTTGACAACAATGAAAAACGAGATAGAACAGCAAGAAATGAAAATTAAAGATCACATGCAAGAACAAGAAATTAGAATGAAGGACCACATGAAAGAACAAGAAATGATAATTCAAAACAAAATGGAGGAGTTAACGAATGGCCAGAAAAAGGAACTAGAAAATTTGGAAAATAAGTTAGAAAATGCTATTCAAGTAGACAGAGAAGAAGTGGAAAAAAGAATCACAGAAATAGAAAAACAAGTCACCGAAAACAGGACGCAACAGAATGTCGGAGAAAGAAGAGAAATGGTTATACATAGCACAGATGACGTGAAGATAAGGTTTGGCGGGGATGTAAGAAGATTACACCCAGTGCCGTTCATAAATAGCCTGAAAAAGAAAATACAGCACATCGGAAATTTCGAAACAGCAAAAGAAACTATCAGAAACCATCTCAAAAATGAAGCAAGCCTATGGTTCGATTGCAAAGAAGAAGAATTTGACAGTTGGCAAGAATTTGAACAAAAATTTTTGAATTATTTCTGGGGAAAAGTCCAACAATTGGAAATTAACAAGGAATTGCAAAATGGGAAATACAATGATAGGATGGGTATATCAGAAAGGACATATGCATTACAAATTTACTATAACGCAAAACATTTACAATATAATTACTCATCGGAACAATTAGTCGAACTGATTGCAAGACATTTCGAAGAAACGCTGGAAGACCATATCACATTGCAAAACTACAAAGACATAGATAGTTTATGCCAATTCCTACAAATAAGAGAATTGCGTTTAAGAGAAAGAAAATCAAGAAGGTCGCGAGAAGATTACAGGCCCCGAGAAACACAGGAGTACAGAGATAGAAATGAAAATAGGAGGGACGATACAAGACGAGATTTTAATCCCAGAAGGGAAAACGAAAATAGAGACAACGGAAGAGGAAATTATGAACAAAGAAATAGGCAATGGAATGAGGACAGAAATCGAGAATACCAGAATAGAAACACCACACGCTCAAATCAAGAAAACAGAAATAATGGTAGACAAAATGAACAGGGATATCGAGAAAACCGAAACAGATCCGACAGACCAAGAGAAAATAGAAGAGAAGTAAATAATACCCAGACAGATGAATATGACGGAGAGAGACATTATGACGAAAATATAAACAACGATGAGCAACCGGCGTTTTTTCACGACGGCGCTCACTAAAAACCAAAAATCAAACAGGAATTTTTTGTAACCCCAAGGAGTTTATTAAATTGGCAAGAAACAACGAAAAGAAAAATGGAGTTAATTTAAAATTTGTGGATGGATTTATCAACGAGAAACCAATTAAAATTATGATAGACACTGGATCTGAAATAACATTGGTCAACAGAAAACTAATAGAAGAAGTTAACTTAACAAATTTAATTTACAAAATACCTAGGGTAAATTTAGTGGGCGCAAACAAACGGACATTGGCAACTATAAATGAAGGCATACGAGTAATGGTACGACTGGGTAAGAAGATGTATGCACTACAATGTGTAATAATGCCAAACATGTCACATGACATGATAGTAGGAGTTGACGAATTGGCAGAAAAACATGTAGTGATAGATTTTAAAAATAATACGATGAATCTAACAGAAGAAAAAGAAGAAGAACAGGACAAGGAACAGGAGAAACAAAATACGGACGAATCAGGTAAAGAACAAACAGTGGAAATGAATTTGGCAACGAAGCAAGGACAAAGAAGAAAAGGGAAAAAAAGTCAGAAAAAGACAAAAGAAAATGAAACCTGTGGCTCCTCAAAAGAAGAGTTGAGCCCAGAAGAAGAAAATTTGAGAGTATCAGAAACAAAGGAAACCTGGGATTCCTCAAAAGAAGAGACGAGCTCAGGAGAAGAAGAAATAAAGCAAAAAAATGAAAGCGAAAAAGATATGATCGAAACAGTGGCATTTGAAGAGGAGGCATATGAAAACGTGGATGCAGAATACACGGTAAAAGTATGTGAAAAATCTGAGGAAAAAGACAGAAGATTAATATGGGAAAAAGGGAAAGACAACATAATAGCCGACACTCTAACACAGGATGAGGACACTGAAAATAAGGAAACAATTACTCTACAGGTGGGACTAATTAGAGTAATACAAGAAGAAGGGGTATCAGACGTAGATTAAAGTAAGGAAATATACAGGGAGTTGGTTTTACCTCGAGAAAATTTATTTAAAAATGCAGATAAATTTTATCGAATACAAGGCGGGGATTTGTTATATTTCTATTTGATATGAAAATTAAAATTAGATAATTATAAACAGAATTCAATTTAATATAAAATATTTTCAATTTTCTCAACCACGGGCATATAAATTTAGAACAACCTGTATACAACAAATTGTTATATTTAATTTTAAGAAGTGATTAAATAAGACTCAAGTGAAATCGTTAATAGGTCATTATCGTTGTTCGCGGAAGGATCGGTCATTAGCCGATGCTAAATAAGACGAAGTGGAAATAGAGAATAGGTCATTAAAATTTGTATATAGTAGAAAGTAATTTTAGAATGGGAATTAACTATTTTCTTTGAAATCCATTAAGCATATTTAGAAAGTTTAAAAATTGGTTTTGAGGAATACTGCGAATGAGAGTTGGTGGTGGAAGTTTGATTTGTGAATCTGGAAGGGATATTTAGAAAGTAGGGGAATGAATGACACATAGAGATCAGAATGTTTTGAGCTGTCGAGAAGTGAAGTCGAGTAGTAGACGGTAGTGTACGGAGAGTGAGAAAGCCGGTGTAGTTCCGTGAGTGTGGAGTATCTATCGTAGAACGAGAGGTAGGCCAGGTTGAGAGTAAAAGAACCTCCTTGAGCCAAGAGTTCCCGGTAGCTGATTGCAGTTTCGAAAAAGGTAGAACACAGCATCACGACAGAAGCAGGAAACGAGAGCTATACGAGCTAGTTTCAGAGGAGAACATTACTGGAAGCCAGGACGAGGTTTTGATTGCAGCCAAGGATAGCAGGAAACGGGTCTTGTGTGAAGACAATCTCAGTGCACCAGAAAAAGGTCAGTCTCATTTGTTTGGACATGAATGTATGGGTTTTTCGTAGTAAATACCACATTTAAAATTGAAGAAACATAATCAATAATATCAGAAAAGCTTCATCAAACTTAAATAGAATTATTGCTAATAAATCATAATAGTTAAATGTTAATAAAAACTTTCAATTGGAAATCAAAAGGAAATAAGATTCCCATGTGTAAATGTTATGTTTAAGAATAATAAGATATAGCAAATATTAAGCAGTGATTGCCATTTAAATAAAATAAACAATATTTTGATTACAATTGTAACCCATATGTGTTATTATTTTACTCTTTTCTTTCCTATCCCGATTAGGAACCATTAAGAAATACTTAGAAGCCACGTATGTAAGTACTTAATTTTATAAAAAGCCCTGAGATTGAAAACATATTGATGTATGATCTGGTAAATTAATTAGATTATTATTAAAGCATTGATTAAATTAAATGACATATAAAATTATTATCTCATATCAATAATCAAGATCACAACAATATATATCGGGACCCATCACCGGAGAACCGCAGCCAGGACCTTCTCAAAGACAACGGTTCATAATTTCTACCTTTTGTGATACTGAACTTGTACGATATCGACCTTTTTTTGTTTTTAATTATTTGTGTAGAAAACTGGGAGAATTTTATCAAATGATATTTTTCTAATAAGAAATAAAGTTTTGGAATGTAAAAAGTGGGTTTTGCAGAGACCTTTAAAAATTGCCCATTTTCAACTCGCATTTCGACCAAACGGTTCATCTGAAAGAGAAACTAAATAGTGATATCTGTAGAGAATTTTAAGTACTTTATTTTCTAGTTTAGACTGGAAAAAGCGGAAATGTTTTGCTTTTTTTCGCGATTTTTTCAATGTTTCGTCACGAAATTTTATCCGGAAACCTCACATTTGGATTCAGCACTCCAAAATACATGTAGAATGAAAGAAATTAGAACTACTCCAAACCTTTCTTAGTTAAAAACACAATTTAACTGAATTATAACATTATTGTTTTTTTTTGTAAGCTGATAATCTAATAATCTAGCTTTAATTTTCTAAATAAAAAAAGGACAAAACCTGGTGTAAATTTTTATCTAAAGAAATTATCCTTTCAGTTTCCCACGGTGGGCCTATAATTAGTTAAAGGACTATAGAAAGGAAAAAGGTTTGGAAATCAATTTATCTTTATAGTACTAATTAAGCAAGGAAGTCCGCTACTTTCAATTTAGATTTATCAAAGAAAAGCTGATCATTAATCAAAAACCGGAATTCTATCTTCGGTCCTCCCCTATTCGGTTCAGATGCAGGATAGGATTTTACCAAACATTTGTCCAAAGAGGCATTTACGTTAGGTATACATTTATTTTTTTTATACAAGAGATAATAAACGCAAAAGGTTTCGATTGAAATTTAGGTCTCAGTATTAGGTCTGGATCCCGCGTATGGAAAAAAAGTTGATTAATAGCAAGCTGAAAATTTGTTAACAGCTTAAGGGTGTCTAGTCGGACAAACTTTGATATATGGGAACACTGGAACAGGGGCACTTTTAATTGTGGAACAGGTTAAAAATTTGGAACGGTCAGACCACGAAAACGGCACATGTATTTTGTCCGACAGAACAGACTTAAACTCTCAGAACAGAGATTAAACTCTCATGCAAAAATCAGACTGCTACTTATCACCAAATGGGCGTTTTAATGAGTGGAACATGTAGAATATGTCGAATGACAGGAATTATGACAGGTAATAAATAGAAGTCTGATTTTTGCATGAGAGTTTAATCTCTGTTCAGAGAGTTTAAGAGGAAACAGTAGCGATCAACAGGTAGCCAAAACGCGTTCCAAGATTTCGGCTGTAATTTTGAATATTTTTTCGAGATATTTGGCACACTTATTCGTAATACAATAAAGAATGGCGGTACAGAGCCCAATTTGAAAAATATATTAATATGTGGAAATTACTCTGTAATTAAATAATATATTAAAAAAACGAGCCTGTACCGCCATTAAGAAGAACAAAAAAATACACTTTCTTCAAATAAATTTTTTATCCGATGCCTAGATTTTGTGTCATTTTGGAACTACTAAAATTTTTTATTTCATTAGTAGTTCCAAAATGACACAAAATATAGGCATCGGATAAAAAAGGTTATTTGAAGAAAGTGTTTTTTTTTGTTCTTCTTAATGGCGGTACAGGCTCATTTTTTTAATATTGTATTTAATTACAGAGTAATTTCCACATATTAATATATTTTTCAAATTGGGCTCTGTACCGCCATTCTTTATTATATTACGAATACGTGTGCCAAATATCTCGAAAACATATTCAAAATTACAGCCGCAATCTTGGAACGCGTTTTGGCTACCTGTTGATCGCTACTGTATCACCTTAAGTCTGTTCTGTCGGACAAAATAAATGTGCCGTTTTCGTGGTCTGACCGTTCCAAATTTTTAACCTGTTCCACAATTAAAATTGCCCCTGTTCCAGTGTTCCCATATATCAAAGTTTATCCGACTAGACACCCTTAAGCTATTAACCAATTTTCAGCTTGCTATTAATCAACTTTTTTTTTCATACGCGGGATCCAGACCTATATCATAATTAGCAATTTTTACCAAATATAAATTTACTAAATTGAGTAGTATAAATTAGGGCTTTACTCCATATTATCATGAATGTGTTTTTACACAACAAAATATATATTTAAGGAGATCGGTTCAAATTCGGCTCCAATACTATTTAAATGGGATTCATTTTTTTCAAATTCTAAGAAAACTAATAAGTATTTTTGAAAAATTTAAACGCAGAATGAAATATTACGTTCTTACCGAGGGCCGAAAGTCCCCGAAAACTTCTATAATGTTTATTTTAATAAGTTACAGGGGTGAAAACTAAGACAAAATGTAGTGTGATTTTTAATTTCAAATATAATTTCAAAAGAAACTTTTTATTTATTATAGGGGATTATATATTTTATTATTATATTTGATTTAATTTAGTCTTTCACTCTGCGTTTAAATTTTTTAAAAATATTTATTAGTTTTTTAGGAATCGAAAAAAATGCACAACATGTCCTTGCTGCGTATTGAGGCAAAAAATATTTCCAAATGATCCTGGCTTAATTCGCAGGTCAATAAAAAGTTGAAAACTTCACTTTTGACCTAGTCATCAAACAAAATTTGCACACTTGTTAAACAGATTATCAAGTTAAAAAATCCTGTTTTTATCAGTTTTTAAAGTATTAAGTCCTTTATAGTCTGTTAGCGTATTTAAAGGGAACGGCGCAAAATGCAAAATTTTGACGCCTGTCAAAATTTTCAATGTGTTTTAAATGTGTTCGTTTTTTTCGAATCCTGAAAAAACAAATAAGTATTTTTAAAAAATTTAAACGCAAAATAAAAGACCACTTTATTGCTATGGGCTGAAAGTCCCTTAAAATAAATAAAAAGTTTCTTTTAAATGAAATATCTGCAACTAAAAATCACCCTACATTTCATCTTTTATTTTCACTCCTGTAATTTATTAAAATAAACATTACTTATATAAATTTTCAGGGACTTTCGGCCATCGATAATAATGTAATATTTTATTCTGCGTTTAAATTTTTAAAAAATAATTATTAGTTTTCTCAGGCTTCGAAAAAAATGAATACATTTAAAACACATTGAAAATTTTTTTGAGAGGTGTCAAAATAAAGTAAATTCGTCAGTGTAACTTAAAATTAACTTTGAAGTTACTTACTTCCGGTGAGTAACTTTAAATTTACTCACCGGAGGGACCGCAGACGTTCGGATACAATTAGCGTCTCTTTGCAAAGACAATGACGTCAACTTTGCGAAGTAACAAGACACTTACTCAACACACAAACTACACATAACACTAAGTACTTCATGTTGTGACTGACTGAATGACATAAATTCCATGCCATTAAAAAAAACTTTAAATTATCAAAATTATATAAAATAAAAATATAAACGTCAGGTCCGGTTTCACCAACAACAAATAAATCAATGAATAGTTATTCGTCGAATAAAATTTATTAGACGTTTATAGTTTTATTTTGTTTCAATATATTTTTGATAATTTAAAGTTAAACTAACGACATTGAAAATGGTTATTCATTTTTAAACTAACGAATTTACTTTCTTATAGATATTTACAGTGAGATTTACTTGCCAATTTATTCGAAGAGTAAATACTTATTTGATTAATAAATAAAATAAGTATAATTTCACGTTAGTAAAATGGAAAAATGTAACCCATTTAACATTCGGAAAAATGTCAGTTTATTGATCGAATAACTTTATCATAGAATGAACTACTAGGTCTGGAACCCGCGTATGAAAAAAAAGTTGATTATTAGCAAGCTTAAAATTTGTTAATAGCTTAAGGGTGTCTAGTCGGACAAACTTTGATATATGGTAACACTGGAACAGGGGAAGTTTTAATTGTGGAACAGGTTAAAAATTTGGAACGGTCAGACCACGAAAACGGCACATGTATTTTGTCCGACAGAACAGACTTAAACTCTTCGAACAGAGATTAAACTCTCATGCAAAAATCAGACTGCTATTTATCACCAAATGGACGTTTTAATGAGTGGAACATGTAGAATATGTCAAATGACAGGAATTATGACAGGTGATTATAGCAGTGTGATTTTTGCATGAGAGTTTAATCTCTGTTCGTAGAGTTTAAGTCTGTTCTGTCGGACAAAATAAATGTGCCGTTTTCGTGGTCTGACCGTTTTAAATTTTTAACCTGTTCCACAATTAAAACTGCCCCTGTTACAGTGTTCCCATATATCAAAGTTTATCCGACTAGACACCCTTAAGCTATTAACAAATTTTCAGCTTGCTATTAATCAACTTTTTTTTCATACGCGGGATCCAGACCTATACTATTTGTCGTTGGTGAAACCGGCCATAAATAAATTTTATATATTCGACGAATAACTATTCCATGATTTTTTTGTTGTCGGTGAAACCGGACTTAAGCCGAAGATAATATCTTCGTACCGCCTTTGAAATAAAGAATATTATTCTTTATTTCAAAGGCGGTACGAAGGTCGCCGGTTCAGCTAGTTTGTAAAATAGAGAAATAAATACACATATCATAGCTTCTATCCAGCATTACAAATTACAGCTACATAAGATTAAACTCATATAAACATTTTAAATTAGACATATCAAAAGAAAGCAGTTTTAGAACTTTTTTAAATATAAATTGTTTTACTTAAAACATCTGAATCCGCCACTGGTCTGGTAATTACGAAAAGCATGTTGAACTTTTCGAGATGTAATTTCTTGATATTGTTTTTAATTCATAATAACATATCTTTTCATTTTCTTTCCCTCTGAGATCAAAAGCTTTGTGCGGAGGTCTATCGATTAATATTTCTTTTGAAAGTTACTCGGTTTCTGTAATGAAAACAACTCTAACAATGCGAACCGATGTTTTCGCGGCAAAATATCTTTCTACGTGAAAATAATTTCCAAAGAACGCCAACGGGTCAATATTATCTCTATGTTTCAAGAAAACCCCTTTTTATTTACATTAAAAACACTTATTATTTTAAAATATTATTTAGAAATATTCATTTAATATGATGTGTTAACCTCCTTCCGGCTTATTGTTTCTACTAGAGAATGAACTATACAGTATATAGGGTGAGGCAGATAAACTGCCTATTAGAAATATCTCGAAAACTAAAGGCAACAGAATCATTAAAATTGTAATGAAAAGGGTTTGAAGAGTGATCTATTTAATAAAAATATTTTCGTCTATTTGCTACTCCCGGTTATACCGGAAGTTGTTTATAACTTCGTTTTTTGAAGTTATACTTCTTTAGGCGCGATTGAGATTGAGGGTGAATTTATTGTTGATCCGCGAGCATGCGCACACCGACAGTATGATATTGTATTAGTCGTTATACGGGCTCTGATTGGATGTTGAAATGATCTGTCAATAATAAATAATTGTTCAATATGGAGGTAAACAAATGTTGTATAATATATTAGTTTTATTGTTGTGAGGACAGAAACAAAAAATCTTTATAACTGTAGTGACTTTTAAATAGTTTTAAAAGCAACAGGTACGTAATAATAATTGTTAAATGTATCAGTATCCTAATAAAAAATTCCATAGGTGGGTACCTATACCTATTTGAACCTACCAAAATACATAGTATCTATGATTAGTATGTAATACTTTTATTTACATAATTTGATTACCATCAAAAATTCTATCAATATTCACCTAATATATTGTTTTCTTACTCTATGTTTTGTTGTATTTTTTCAATTCTAAATCATTTCAATTCAAAATCAAAATAATTTGATTTACCTAATTCAAAATGTCAAAAGTTTAATCCGTTTAGTTAGTCGATCTTCGCAAATAATGACGCATTGCCTCCATGGCGAAGCGTTCAAGGCGAATGAACCCCAATACCAACCGCACTGATAAAAGCTGGTTCGAATCCCAATGGAAACTTTTATTTTTTTTATTTTTTTTATACATTTTATGATTGTAAGTATATTTATTATATAATTTTATTCTCAGAAAATACGTATTTAGTTAAAAAAATTTCCGACAATTAATGTTCAGAAATCATTTGTGGCATTTTTAACCTGTTTCTGTGTGTTTTATTCTTGTATTATTTTAATTTTTGGCACTGTTTTAATAAAAATGTTTGAGAAGTAGTAAGTATAAATTAGTTTAATATTTAAATAAAATACAAATAAAAAGTATATTAATTTCGTTTAAATCATACAGGGTGAGTCATGAGGAACTGTACATACTCCTACTTGGTATAGAGGGTCCTATGGGGAATAACAAATGACCATTAAAAAGTGTCTGCTCCCATTGTTTAATAATATACAGGGCGAGTTTCGCATTTTGACAGAAATTTGTATTTGTCATAATTTTTGAACGGTCAGATCGATGTGTCTCTTATTTTGGCCAATCGTTACACTATTACCACCTAATTAACTAATTTATTCAAACTAGAAAAAATCAGGTCCGGCTTTAAAAAAGTTAGTTCGTTTGTGTCTTAGAAAAAATTTCACCCTGTATACGCTTTTTGAAAACTCTAATACGAATTTTACAAATTAGACAAATGTGCAATTAAAATGGCATATCTATTTTTTTCCGCACACGATTACTTAATTTTTTGTAAAAAAATCAAATTTCACTATGAATTAAAAGTTTGGTAAAGTGAACCATAGATTTAAAAAAAATAACTTTTATTACAAAAATTAATTTTTTTTTGCACAAATAAGTAATTTATGTTACCATCCAATCAACTGATTTATTCAAACTAGAGAAAAATCAGGTCCGGATTTAAAAAATTAGTTCGTTTTGGTCTTAGAAAAAATTTCACCCTGTATACGCTTTTTGAAAACTCTGATATGAATTTTACAAATAAGACAAATAGGCAATTACAATGGCATATTTATTTTTTTCCCCACACGATTACTTAATTTTTTATTAAAAAATCAAATTTGTCAAAATCGGAATTTTAACCTAAAAATGAAAAAAAAAAAAAATGAACTCACGGTTTAACTCGCTACAACTCTGTTCCATTTTAATATTTTTTTCTGAATTCTTTACAGCACATACCTCTTACCATTGTGAAGACTATGAAAATTGTTGTAGACTTTCAGTCTTCTTCTTTTAAAAGTTGCAAACTTGTAAATCGCAAAAATTAGGTGGAAAATTTTAAAATTTACCAATTTGATCACGTCTATGTTAAATTATAGAGTCCAAAAGAAGTGTTAGATGTTAGAAGTTTTAGATCTAGACGTGTTATAAAAAAAAAATGGTAAAACTTTTAATTTTAAGAAAAACGTTGTTTTTGTAAATTAATTTTTGTAAAAAAAGTTAATTTTTTTAAATCTATGCGAAAATTTTGCCAAACTTTTTATGCATAGTCAAATTTGATTTTTTAATAAAAAAATAAGTAATCGTGTGGGGAAAAATAAATATGCCATTTTAATTGCCTATTTGTCTTATTTGTAAAATTCATATTAGAGTTTTCAAAAAACTTATACAAGGTGAAATTTTTTCTAAGACCCAAACAAACTAATTTTTTAAATCCGGGCGTGATTTTTTTCTAGTTTGAATAAATCAGTTGATTGGGTGATAACATAAATTAAATATTTGTTAAAAATATTCATTTTTGTAATAAAAGTTATTTTTTTTAAATCTATGGTTCACTTTACCAAACTTTTAATTATTCATAGTCAAATTTGATTTTTTTTTTATAAAAAATTAAGTAATCGTGTGAGGAAAAAAATAAATATGCCATTTTAATTGCCTATTTGTCTAATTTGTAAAAATCATATTAGAGTTTTCAAAAACCGTATACAGGGTGAAATTTTTTCTAAGACCAAAACGAATTTATTTTTTAAATCCGGGTCTGATTTTTTTCTTGTTTGAATAAATCAGTTGATTGGTGGTAACATAAATTAAATATTTGTTAAAAAAAATTAATTTTGGTAATAAAAGTTAATTTTGTTAAATCTATGGTTCACTTTACCAAACTTTTAATTCATAATCAAATTTGATTTTTTTATAAAAAATTAAGCAATCGTGTGCGGAAAAAAATAAATATGTTATTTTAATTGCCTATTTGTCTAATTTTTAAAATTCATATTAGAGTTTTCAAAAAGCTTATTCAGTGTGAAATTTTTTCTAAGACCAAAACGAACTAATTTTTTTAAAGCCGGACCTGATTTTTTTCTAGTTTGAATAAATCAGTTGATTAGGTGGCAATAGTGCAACGATTGACCAAAACAAGAGACACATCGATCTGACCGTTAAAAAATTATGACGAATACAATTTTCAGTCAAAATGCGAAACTCGCCCTGTATATTATTAAACAATGGGAGCAGACACTTTTTAATGGTCATTTGTTATTCCCCATAGGGGCCTCTATACGAGGTAGGAGTATGTACAGTTCCTTATGACTCACCCTGTATAATAGAAGTATAACTTCTTACGTGCGTACAAAGTACACACACACATTCTTTTTTTAATGGGACACCCTGTATAATTTTATATTTTTGGATTCTCCTTGATGCCTTCTTTCGTAAAATATGAGATATGATTTTGTAATGTTGTACAGGGTAATTTAAAAGATAATTACGCTTTTTTCTTAATTTCGTAGGAAATTTCACACCCTCTAGAATTGTAGTAGTTTGACATCAAAAACTCTATTTATGTTCAAATGATTTCTAATATAGTCTCCTATTGTTAAAAATTACTAGTATAGCTAAATGTTGAATTTTAGTATACAGGATTGGTCGAAACTCGGAATGAGTATTTTCTGAGGTTTCTTAAATAAAACACCCTGACTTTAGTATTGTAATAAAATTATATTTCATGTCAAATTACTACAATTCTACAAGGTGTGAAAGTTTCCACTAAATTAATAAAAAAACGTAATTATCTTTTAAATTACCTCGTATATTACAAAACCGTATATTTTAAGAAAGAAAACATCGGGGAGAATACAAAAATGTAAAAATATACAGGGTGTTCCATTAAAAAAAAACAAAGTTATAAGCAACTTCCAGTATAACCGGAAGTAGCAAATAGATGAAAATATTTTCATTAAATAGATCGCTCTTCAAAAACCCTCCATATCATTTTTTATGATTATGTTGCATCTAGTTCTCGAAATATTTCTAATATGCCGTTTATCTACCTTACCCTATATCATACGAGGCAAATGTATTTACCTTTAAGTTGTTTTATAACTAGATACTATTTTAGTTTTAGTAATATGACAGATTTTCGTGTAATATTTGCTTTACTGTAAAATCTAAAGTGTCATTACTACATCAATAACTCATTTCGAAATCTTGCAAGAACTTTGGCAAGAAAATACCCATAGGTATGATCAAAACGATCGAAAATATATACCAAAACAAAACAATAAAAAAAGTAGAAGAAGAACCAACTGACCCATTTGCGGTTGACAAGGAGATTCTTTGAGCCCTCATGAGCAAATGATAGAGTTTAAATATCTGGGTAACACACTGACTAGAGTCCTGAAAACTATGAGCGTGGAGAACTAGATGGAGATTAATCAAGACACAGAAGAATGAAGACGTGTTGTCGACTCGGCTAAAACCCACGATTGTAATGCCACGGAGTAGTAGTAGTAGTTGTAGTAGTAGTAATAGTAGTAGTAGTTTTTTTTTTAAGGACGTAGTAAGGCGCCGAATCTAACCAACTAGTGGCCCTTATGAACTTGTAGTAGACCTCTCGGAACCGCTTTCTGCATTACCTCAAGAGGTGAAGTTGTATTTGGTGGAATGAGTCGTGAGGTACGTCCACCCGTTCCCTTCGGGAAGGGTTTAGGTGGTTCCCTCTCCATTTTTTGTCCCTGTCTTCTCCTGTGTCTTCTCTCTTCCTATTTTCCCTAATCCCAAGTACGTTCCGCGCCTGTTATTTAGCACTCCTAGTTGTCAATTTCCCTTCTTTTATTGGACATTATTGTCGTAGCCATCTGGTTTATGATCTCCCAATTTTCTTTGCTCTCCAACATCTTCTGAACTATGTTTTCTGGGGTGAGTATTCCAAGAACATTTTCTGCCCTATTTCTTTCCAGGCTCAACCTCTGACATTCGAAGAATGTGTGTTCTGCGGTATCCCTTAAACTGCAGTAGAAGCATTCGTCTGTCTGGCTTATCTTAAATCGATGTAGATATTCTCTGAAACCTCCATGTCCTGTTAGCATTTGTGTTATAAAATAGTTGACTTGGCCGTGCTTTCTATTTATCCAGGTCCTTATGTCCGGTATCAAGCGTTTGGTCCATTGCCCCTTATCCTCATTCAGTGTCCATTTATTTTGCCATTGATCGATTATTGATCTCCAAACTTCTGCTCTGTTCTCGCCTTCTCCTACTCTTATTCGTTCTTCGACAAGCAGTTCTATGGAAGGTACCCTCGCTATTACTAGAAGGGCCATAGTGGAGGTAGTTCCATATGCACTGGCTATGCGTATGGCTATCTTCCTTTGGACAGAGAGAAGGACGTTTCTATGTACTTGTTTTCTTATAGCCCTTTGCCATATCTCTGCTCCGTAGAGTATTATGGAATTTGCCACGGAGCACAGTAGTCTTCTTGTGGATTCCTTGGGACCTCCTACGTTAGGCATAATTCGGCTGAGGTTTCCAATTGCCTTGTTTGCTTTCTCTGCTATTTTGCGAACATGTATTCCCATCCTCATGTTTTTGTCCATATTTATGCCTAGATATTTGATGCTATCCCTACTCGTGACAGTCGTATTCTCCAGTTGTATAGAAATGTCTTTAATTTTTCTTCCCGCGGCTAGGAGGACTATTTCAGTTTTTTTCGATGCTAGTGTTAGCTTCTTTCTTTGCATCCATTCCGTCACGTCTTCTATCACTTCACGTGATGTATCTTCTAAGCTGGCGGCATCTTGGGCTACCACAACTACTGCGAGATCGTCGGCATACCCAATCAATTTGACACCTCTAGGAACTGGTATCCTAAGCACTCCATCGTAGTAGATGTTCCAGAGGGTGGGCCTAGGACGGATCCTTGGGGGACTCCACACGTTACTTTCATTTCCTTATTGTTTCCTATACAGGGTGTCCAGAAACTCTACCGACAAACGAAGACAGGAGATTCCTCAGATAATTTTAAGACAATTTAACCCAATTCACCTAGTCCGAAAATGCTTCCTAAGGGAGCTAGAGCTCTTTGAAGATGGCGCCATGTAAAATTTTCATACATATTTACTTTCCAGAAATGAATCGATTTCATCCTTTGCGAATTTCTAGTACCGGTCATAGGCGTACGTTTTGGGTAGGGCAACGGTTATTTTATCGCATAACTTTTTTGTCTTCAACTTTTAGGCATTTTTGACTTTGAATTATTAAATTGTGAGGTATTCTAGTACTAAAAGGTACTCTTAATTTAAGTCAGTAGGACACACCGTTTTCTAGAAAAATCGATTTAAAAGTTTTTAGATTTGGGAATTTGAAAAAAAAAAATTGAAAAAAATTCAAAAGAAAACGATGTATTTTACCAACTTATAGCAAAAGTATCTTTTAGTACTCGAATATCTCATAATTGAATAATCTACTGTCAAAAATACTTAAAAATTAAAGACAATAAAGTTAGGCTATAAAATAACTGTTGAACTATCCAAAACGGACGCCCATGACCGGTACTAGAAATTCGCCATTAATGAAATCGATTAGTCTCTGGAATATAAATAAATGTACCAGTTTTCATCTTTCTAAATAGTTTTTTTAAATCTTTTTTTTTAATTCGAAGAACAAAAAATTTTCAAATCGATTTTTCTAGAAAACGGTGTATCCTGTCGACTTAAAGCAACAGTACCTTTTAGTACTAGAATACCTCACAATTTAATAATTCAAAGTCAAAAATGCATAAAAATTAAAGACAAAAAAGTTAGGCGATAAAATAACCGTTGCCCTACCCAAAACGGACGCCTATGACCGGTACTAGAAATTCGCAATTGATGGAGTCGATTCATTTCTGGAAAGTAAATTAGCATACCAATTTTCATTTTTCTAAATAGAAGCGTTCTGGAGGTATTTAAGAAAAACTAATTACATGACGCCATCTTCAAAGAGCTCTAGCTCACTTAGGAAGCATTTTCGGACTAGGTGAATTGGGTTAAATTGTCTTAAAATTATCTGAGGGATCTCCTGTCTTCGTTTGTCGGTAGAGTTTCTGGACACCCTGTATATAGGATACGATTTTCTAAATAGCTCGCAAGAATATTAAAAACGTATGGGGCTATATTTCTACGGCGAAGTTCCTCAATTATACCCTCCCACGGGGCTGTATTAAAGGCATTCTGGACGTCTAGCGTTATCAATGCACATCGTCTTCTTCCTACTCTTTCGTTTGCCTCGTCCGCTATCTCCTGTACTCTCTTTAGTGCTTGTACGGTTGACTTTTGATTCCGGAATCCGTATTGTTCCGATGCTAGGTCACCAGTTTGAACGATCTGTTCCTTTAGCCTACCTAATATAAGTTGCTCGAAGAGTTTTCCTATGACATTCAGTACACATATTGGTCTGTATGCTTTATCGTTTTGCCCTGGTTTATACAGTAGTACAGTACAGTAGCTTTTACAGTAGCAGTAGTAGTAGTTGTAGTAGTAGTAGTAGTAGTAGTAGTAGTAGTAGTAGTAGTAGTAGTAGGGTCACACTCTAAAAGGGAGGGGGAATATCAAGTGAATGGTACAAATAGACCCGTAGCATGTCTAAATAAAACAATATAGAGGAATAGCAATATCGAAAACTAAATGATAGACAGCATTTACAAAACAGTCACCGCAGACCAATAATGACAGACGCAGCAGAAACACAACCCGACACAGACAGAACAAAAATAATGCTAGAAACTGCAGGGATAAAAACCGTTAGAGAAATTGACGGTAAGATACTATGGGACAGATATACGACGAATATACAGGGTGAGTTTTTAGTGCGGGATCGGTCGATAATTCCATTACGGTATAGAATATCAAAAAAAGTTATTTAGAAAAAATGTAGGCAATGATATTCTCCACGCTTGGAAAATATGTCCATTTCTACAGGGTGATCAATAACAGCGTGGCATATCAAACATATAATTTTTTAAATGGGACACCCTATATATTTTTTCATATTTATATTCCCCTCATAATCCTTGTTCATATAGTATAGGGTTTTGCATTACTATACAGAGTATTTAACAAGTTATGACCATTTTTATTTCGAAATCCCTATGAGATTAACACCCTGTATTTAAAGAAGTAATTCATAGACAATAATTCGTTTTATGTTTTAAGATAAACAATATAGTGTAGCTTTTAAATTAAGTCAAACTGAAATCATTGACGACTGTTTGTGTACAGGGTGAACTACAAAACCAAATTACTATTTTCTCTTTTTTTTTAAATGGATCACCCTATATTTTATTTTTCAAAAATATTGTATTTATTATACTCTTTCATTTTTATATAGCATTCCCTATATCTAAACTTATTACTTTCGGAGATATTTTTAGTTTTCTTCAACTTTCGGGAATACATTCAATTTTTCTAGTTGAAATAAGTGAGGGGTGTAAAATCAAAGGCGGCAATCTCCACTTTTTCATGTTTTGGGTTAGGAACGCCATTTGTTGCGTTTTTTTATTATCTTTTAGATAAAACTATCTGTAAAAACCAAAAGCGGTCTTAACTGTATACAAATCGCAGTGAAAAATTCATGTCAGTATCAAAAGCGGCAATATCCATAGCTGAGTGCGTACCAAACACGGCAATCTCCGCTGCGGGCCAATAAGAACCACGTTGCGCTCGCACGTGATCAACTGTGAATGTCGTGAACTCTGTCGAAACCTGTGAATATGTACCCGAACTTCGGGATATTTTGGTTTACGTGATATGCATTTGAATTGCTTTTACATTATTGTTGAATATCAAAATATATTTTTCTTCACTAAGTAACCGGCACAATGATGTTTAATTAGTTTCAAAACTGGTAATATCCTTATAGATCATTTTCATATCAGTCAATCTACTAGCGTTGCAAACAAAAGCGGCAATCTCCAAACAAAAATATTTAAAAAAAAAGGAAAATAAATATTTCTTAAGCTCCTCCTTCTGGACATCCTATCACAAACCAAATTTTATATGATTCTTATCAGTTTTATTGCGTTAATTTAATTTTGCTAGTTTCTACAGTTTTTCGCGGTTTCCCAAAATTATGGAAATGGGAGATTGCCGACTTTGATTTTACACCCCTCAAGTATGCATTGAATGATAATTAAACAAAATTATTTTTATTCAATAAATAACTGACACAAAATATAAACCATAGCAATATGCAATGAATGTATCAATAAATGTGATATTAAGGAATTATCATATTTCCCTAATATACAAGATTCATACAATTCCTACAAAAAAAAATATAGGTATCTTGTGTATAATAAAATTACAAGATTATTTTTATTTAATAAACAACTCACACAAAACATAAAGCAAAACAATATACGACTAATTTAAGAGTTTTTAGATTATTATATCAACAGCATTCTAAGTCAAGAAAGTTTTAGTAACACATTCCTAATTGCAGATTGTGACCCGCAGTTATTAATAATATAATTTTCATATTAAATTTAATTAATATGCATCAAGAAATCCCTACTTTGTTAACACTCAAACTAGATGATCTATAAATATTTAAGGTGATATTTTTAGAGATTATATGATTGGTCCACATTTTTTGACGGTTGTGGTTTTTATACGACGGTGCTCCAGTTCTTCTAAAATTGATTTTTTTAAGTGGGGCTATATAAAAAAACCTTGTATACAAGAAGCATCCAACAACGCTTGATGATATGAAAAATAGAATAAAAGAAGCTTTTAATAATATTGACTTACAAAAATGTTAGAAATGTGGCTCGGTCATTTGAATATCGGTTACAAAATTGCATAGACGTTGAAAGTGGTCATATTCAACATTTACTTTAGACTTATATCCTTAACATCACATTAATTGGTACATTCACTAAATTTTGTTATTGTTTATTATTTTTTTGTTAGTTATTTATTGAATGAAAATATTTGTTATATTATTACATAATACTTATTTGTTAAGTTATTTATATTTATAAGAATTGAATGTATTCCCGGCAAATGAAGAAAACTAAAAATATCTCAGAAACTAATAAGTTTAGGTATAGGAAATCTATATAAAAATGAAAGAGTATCATAAATACAATATTTCAAAAAAAATAACATATAGGGTGATCTATTAAAAAAATTGAGAAAATCGTAATTTTTTTTTGTAGTTTAAAAGTGCTTATAAAAATGAATGTTCTACTAAAAAATTCTTGGCTTAGACTGCTGTTGATATACCAATCTAAAAACTGTTACATCAGTTGTATATTGTTTTGATTTTTGTTTCATGTAAGTTATTTATTAAATAAAAATAATCTTGTTATATTATTATATACAATACAAAGTTTTTTTTGTAGAAATTTTACGATTCTTGTATATTAGGGAAATATGATAATTTCTTAATATCACATTTATTGGTATATTCACTGCATATTGCTATGGTTTATATTTTGTGTTAGTTATTTATGTAATAAAAATAATTTTGAATAACTTATTTCTACTAGAAAAATTGAATGTATTCCCGAAATTTGAATAAAATTAAAAATATCTCGGAAAGTAATCAGTTTTGATATAGGGAATGCTATATAAAAATTAAAGAGTATATTAAATACAATAATGTTGAAAAATAAAATATAGGGTGATCCATTTAAAAAAATAGAGAAAATCGTAATTTGGTTTTCTAGTTCACCCTGTATACAAATATTCGTCAATGATGTGAATTGGACTTAATTTAAAAACTACAGTATATTGTTTATCTTATTACATAAAACAAATTATTGTCTACGAATTACTTCTTTATATACAGGGTGTTAATCTCATAGTGATTTCGAAATAAAAATGGTCATAACTTGTTAAATGCTCTGTATAGTAATGCAAAACCATATATTATATGAACAAGAATTATGAGGGGACTATAATTATGAAAAAATATATAGGGTGTCCCATTTAAAAAATTATATGTTTGATATACCACGCAGTTACTGATCACCCTGTAGAAATGGACATATTCTCCAAGCGTGGAGAATATCATTGCCTACATTTTTTTTAAATAACTTTTCTCGATATTTTATACCGTAATGGAGTTATCGACCGATCCCGCACTAAAAACTCACCCTGTATAAAGTGAAGAACATCAAGAACTGGTTAAATAGGATGATTAAAATTGAAAACGATTATATAAGCAGAAATACAATAAAAAGTAGTAAACACGCAAACACGCAAAAGACGGATCCCAATAGAACGAAGGATCATTAAGAAGACCATCAAACGATGGAACTACAACTTTTCACAGGACCATATCTACATAAAAAGAAGGAGAAGAAAAAGAAGAAGCATTTATTAAATCCACGATGCATATGCAGGATTGCTATCATATTCAATGGTTTTTTGAGATTTGTATCGTTAAAATTTAAAAACAGAACAAATAGCCATACACTCCATAGAACCTGAAAACTGGGAACAACACTATAAAACACTGTTAGTAGAAGAAAGACCGGAATACAAAAACATAGAACAACATGAAGTCCTGATTCAAGGGGAGCCATCAACAATCCACATCGAAGACACTAAAAAAGCTGCATCAATGCTGGAAAATGGACGTGCTCCTGGTCCAGAGGGGATATATGCAGAGTTAATAAAAATGGAACCAACAAACTATTCAAGATACTAACAGAAGCTTTCAATAGGCACTTGCATGGAGAACCAGTGCCACAAAGTTGGAAAGAAGGATGGATTACATCTATCCATAAGAAAGGAAATAAGGAATATTGCAATAACTATCGGGGTATAACTGTTACTAGCACGCTCAGCAGATTATATGAAAGAATTATAAAATAACGCATATGCAAAAAATACCGCCCTTTTGAGTCAGAACACTGAGATCTCGAGAAGTGCATTTACTTTTAGTCGATTTAACAAAAGCATATGACACCGTACCTGTTGCGAAGTTGTGGAAAGTATCGGAGAAAACCATTATCAGCGTTTCACTAATCGATGCTATTAAAGAGCTATATAAGAACATAATAGCAAAAGTTAAAATAGGAAAAGAGGTGTCTAATGGTTTTCAGGTAACAAAAGGACTGAAGCAAGGTTGTTCTTTATCTGCCATACTGTTCAACATATATATATATATATATATATATATATATATATATATATATATATATATATATATATATATATATATATATATATATATATATATATATCGATGAAGCACTCAGGCACTGGAAGAAGAAGTGTAAAGGGATGGAGCTATCTATTGGGGATGAAACGTTATATACGTTGCACTATGCAGATAGGTAGTTATTGCCCAAGACAAAAAAGACCTGGAGTATATAGCTAGAAAACTAATGGAAGAGTACAAAAAATGGGGCCTCAAAGGTAATGTCAAAAAAACACAATATATTTGCGTAGGAGGATACAATACTGCAGATGACCTCGACTTAGAAGATGAAACTATTAAGAAGTGTGACCAATGTTCATATTTGGGGGTAAAACTGACAAAGGCAGAAAGAAGTGATGAAGCCATAAAAGACAGAATAACCAAAGAAAAACAAGTTATAGGTGCGTTGAATTCACAAACAAACAAAAAATTGTTTAAAAAAATTCTGCCCAAAAATTCTGCCCGCCACCCTTCAGATTTGTTTAAAGGGGACATTTTTGAAAAGAAATCCACAAAAAATCGAATCAGAAATTTTTTCAGACAGGAGCCATCTCACCACACCACATGGACTACTTTGCATTACACATTTCAAAACACAACAGAAATAAGGCATATTATCTTTTTAGATTAATTATTCTCGTGAAAATGTTAAATTAATTCTTGTACAAAAGAGAATTACAAAGAAACTCGACTAACATGATTTAAAACAGATTCAGAACTAATAGAATAACATTTACGTTTGCCTCCCAGCCGCCATATTTATTGAATTTTGACTGCATATTTGAATGCCCTATTGTAAAATTGGAACCGTCAAAATTCGAGAGTGAATTAACTGATTCGTTAGCGTTTAACTGTGTTAAAATGCTTCTGAATCGTTCTTAAAAATACATTACCAGAGGACGGCAGTTCTTGTCAGTGGCGCACAATACCCTTACATGCGACACTATATATTAAGGCGGAGATACATATGCGCTCTGCTCGGCGTGCGAGCCGCTCGCGCGCAGCGTATTCGTCAGATTAGTACGTGTTTTCAAGTGACGCACAAACGGCACGCACACGGCGCACCACGATCTAAATTCTGTCGGTTTTTCAACAAACGCTTTGATGGTTCGCAATACGTATTTGGACGGGTTTGCGAGTGGTTTGTTGGTTTTGGCGCGCATGAGTTGAATATTTGTTAGTAATGGAATGGTCGGAACAGTCGGAAGGAAATTGATGTTTACCGTGGAAAATCATTATTGTGGGATCCTCAATAAAGAACCATTTAATTTAAAGAAACAACTTAAATCCGATCTGAACGGAAATATAAGCTGAAATAAAAAAATGTACATGCGGACCTTTTTAAAAAATGTTAGTTCATTGTTGTACTAAAAATAACATGTATTAAAAATAAGATTTACTATTTTATTTGGGCATAAGCCACAATTCGAGTTTGAAATCAAGTTTACTTGACCTTTCGACTTTCACTTCGGAAATAGTTATCAATATCAAAAAAACATTCATAAGCAGATATATATTATGTGTCACCGGAAAGCGAAATAGGTAACGCACGACTTGAAGAACCTATAGTTTTCTAACTTCGTGTCTGGTGAAGCCACGCAGTTGAAACAAGCGGATATATTATAATTGTGTCACCGGAAAGCGAAAAAGGTAAGGCACAACTTGGAAGACCCAATAGTTTTCTAACTTCGCTTCTGGTGAAGCAACAGAGTTGGAACAAGCAGATATGTTATAATTGGGTCACCGGAAAGCCAAAAAGGTAACGCACAACTTGGAAGACCCAATAGTTTTCTAACTTCGCTTCTGGTGAAGCAACGGAGTTGGAACAAGCAGATATATTATAATTGGGTCACCGGAAAACGAAAGAGGTAACGCACAACTTGGAAGACCCAATAGTTTTCTAACTTCGCTTCTGGTGAAGCAACGGAGTTGGAACAAGCAGATATATTATAATTATGTCACCGGAAAACGAAAAAGGTAACGCACAACTTGGAAGACCCAATAGTTTTCTAACTTCGCTTCTGGTGAAGCAACGGAGTTGGAACAAGCAGATATATTATAATTGGGTCACCGGAAAGCCAAAAAGGTAACGCACAACTTGAAAGACCCAATAGTTTTCTAACTTCGCTTCTGGTGAAGCAACGTAGTTGGAACAAGCATATATATTATAATTGGGTCACCGGAAAACTAAAAAGGTAACGCACAACTTGGAAGAGCCTATAGTTTCCTAACTTCGCTTCTGGTGAATCAACGGAGTTGGAACAAGTAGATATGTTATAATTGTGTCGTCGGAAAGCGAAAAAGGTAAGGCACAACTTGGAAGACCCAATAGTTTTCTAACTTCGCTTCTGGTGAAGCAACAGAGTTGGAACAAGCAGATATATTATAATTGGGTCACCGGAAAGCGAAAAAGTTAACGCAGGGCTTGGAAGAACCTATAGTTCTCTAATTTCGTTTCTAGTGAAGCTACGCAGTTGAAACAAGCAGATACATTACAATTGTGTCACCGGAAAACGAAAAAGGTATCGCATGACTTGGAAGTACCTATAGTTCTCTAATTTTGTTTCTGGTTGTAGGAACAAGCAGATATATTATGGTAGGGGAGCAAAGTATGCTAAATGTGCAGTCACTCAAGCGCTTTGGGGACCTATTGGGTTGTGATTATTAGGTCCTAAAACCAAAAAAGTTAAGTAAAAGTTTCCATTTTAGTGGGGACTTCCCATTTTTTAATTTAATTTTTCATTTCCAACAATCTTTTTTCCGATTATAGCGCCATCTATCCATAATTCAAAAAAATGTTTCGAATAAAAGTTGTTTATTTTTATACAAAAAATCCAAATATGCAATAAGAAACGGGGTCTACCATTTAAGATTTTAAAGTAACCCCCCACCTCACCTCCGTGGGGGGTCGTGTTTGGAACCATTCGATAGATTTTTCAAAAACATTGATAAAGTGTTTTTTGCAGTTTTTCGATATGATGTTTATTTTGCGAAAGATCGCGGGATTTGTATTTAAAATTTTAAATTTACCCCCCACCCCTCTCCGTGGGGGGTCAAGTTTGGTATTTTTCGATAGATTTTTGAAAAATATTGAACACGTAGTTTTTAATTTTTCAATCTGACGTTCATTTCGCGAAATATTCGCTTTTTTTTGTGAAACTTTTTGACTCACCCATTTCCGTACGCCCCGCTCAAATCGTCATATTTTTGAAATATAGACTCTTTTGCATGTACTTAACTTACCTTATCTTAATCTGACAATTTCGAATATTTTAAGGATAGATTTTTTTTCGGGCCCCCCTGAACGAACTCCCCTGTGTTAAGAGCCAATATTTGGTGGAGGTACATCTGCAGGGTACCACGTTTCTCCCCATATGATAATCTGACGCGCTCGAGTAACTGCAAAAATCCCCTCTTGGGCTCCCCTACCATTATATTTGTGTTGCCAGGAAGCGAAAAAGGTACTTCCCGAAATGTTCCCAAACTGTGGCTTATTCCACATAAAATAGTAAATTGCATAAGATGACACCAGAAAATAGTTTCAGAACAATACCAAAATAAGATGTAGTAGAAGTTCAGGACAGAGACATGATTATCTACAATTACTTAACGTTCGTAAGTTTCCTCTGGATCGTCAAAATGAAAAATTTTAACGAACAATAACCGTGCCACGAACGCGCGGCGCACACACCGTGCGGAGTTTGCGGCGCGGATATCTGTCTCCGCCTTTATATACACGAAATTTTCGATTTTCTAAATCTGACTGAATTGAAAATTGGGCCAAATACCATCTTAAAGGTTATTAAAAAACTTGCCCATCCATATGTCAACTCTCCATTCTGGTCCAAGGGTGTGGATTTTACGACCCTTCTCATTTAGGGTCTGTTTTCCGTTCTCGTCCTCAAAACTCCCAAAAATTTAATTCCGACCTTTGCGGCTTCTTATAGTACTGATCATTACATTTAACCCTTAAATGCATGATTTTCTTTAGTGATGTCAAATATCAAAAAAAACCTTTAGCGGAAGTTTATTAATGTTGAAAAAATAATAAAAAAAATTAAATTTAATTTTAAACATTTGTTTTTGACAATAACATGTTTGTTGCCAAAATTCTACATTGTGCATACAAGGTCAAGTTAGGATATAAAATCTACATTGTTAATTTACATGAAAATTATAAAAACAATTATTATTTTTATTGAAACACACTGCCACACCACATCTCTGACATTTTGTTTGTATCCCTTACAATTGGGATATTTACACCGTTGTTTGTTATCTTCTATAGTCGGACAGTGACCGTATTGGTCCCTACTAATATCTTTGGGGGGAATGTGCTGAGCTGGTCTTCTCTTTTTCTTTTCTTGGATGTCAGCTTCCAATGTATTTGGTCTCCCTCTTTTTGCTGTGGTTTCCTCATCTTGCACAGACACTTTGCAAGTTCTGTGCGAAAATCCGCTTATGTTAAAAGCTTTGCCTGTGGGTTCTTAGCAACCGTCGCTCTTTTATAGAGTATCCAGGAATTGGCAACTGTTAAATCAAGTAAGTGATAAAATAGCCGGAGGTACCATTTCCTACTTTTTATAGAAATTTTTTAACTTCCAATATGACTGTCCATGAGATCAACCCCTCCCATATGGCGGTTACATTCTTTAATTACAAAGGGATAGTCTACCTCGGTAGATTTTTCGCAGTCTTATCAAAGCGTTATATTTTTTATATAGGAGATATACCTGCAAAAGTGGAAAGCAAGACGACTTTTTATTATCTTTCCATATTGTAGATGAGATATCTACGCCGTCATCCGTAGCAGTATATTCATGACTATCACCACGAGGAAATTCTTCATATCCGTATGTGTTGGTAATTTGCAATATGGTATCTGTTACCTATGAACTGTTCCCAATGATAATATTCCCCTTTTGGATTTATGTACAAGCAGCGATAAGCCTGTATAATAATTATCATGATAAAGACGGAAATTTTGATGCTATGGAATAATGCGAGCCAAACGAAAAACTACATTACCGGATGCTCCAAGATCGGTAGATGGCAAGCTTTCATTCTCGTGGATGATTTGCTCACTTTCTAGCATTTCCATATTTTCTGTTGTGTCTATCTCCTCTGCCATATCTTTAGCAACATTGCATTTGTTCATCAGATTCGTCACCATAGTTAGGTTCAAATTCAGGGTCTGTGTCAGAGAAATCACTTTCATCTTCACTACTCAAGCCAGTGAAATTTTCCCAATATTCCTGTAGATCCTTTTCCGACAAATAATTCTGTAATAAAGAATTTCGACTGTAATAAAGAATCAGATATAAATATTTTGTGTCAGGGATTCTTGAGTGCGCACTGTAGCAAAACGGCAACAAAGAATGTTTTTCATTTTTCTCATGAATGCGAGAAAAACAACAAGAGAGCATAATAAAAGTAAAAAGTATATACCTTACATACTAACTAGGATATTTTTTCAATAATAAATCACTAATATTCTAACTAGATAAGACTCACAAACTTCATCAAATAATACACGACGTTACAGGTTGGCTGCCAAACAATTCAATGGGTCGAAGTGCATATTTATGCCATCTGTACAAAAAGTGCCAAACTATTTAATATTAACACTATGTAGACTAAAGGCAACGCTATGCAGTTACTTCAAATTCGAATCAGAATAGACATTTCATTCAATCGTTTTCCTATGTTGCCGAACGGCAACACGATGCATTTAAGGGTTAAAACGCATATCTAATTTTGAAAATCGGTTACACCATTCAAAAGTTACCGAGGTCAGAAGTATGACTCAATTTTTATTTAAAATGGGGAAAATATTTATGGATATGTATAATGTAGTATATATGTATGTGTGTGGAAAAGTTACACCATCTGAATTTTTTTCTGTGTTTCAAGAGGGGGTCAGGCCCGATTTAGAATCGGTGTAGTTTGTGACTTTTAACCACCCATAAGCCAACTATAGGACTAGATAGATACAAAATGGCATATATTTTGGGCGTATATATCTTAGGTTCAAGGAAAGACAGAAAAACCGAAAATACACCAAATGAATAGCGTAGAGTTAAGCTTTCAACTGGTGCCTAAGCGGTCCAAATCATACCTACACACGGCTCAGTATTGCCGAAAAACTGAAAAATTAAACTTTGAAAATTTTGGTTTTTTGACAATTACTCAAAACTTCAACCTACGAATAATGCGCCAATAACTGAGCGTTTGTAGGAGGACTCTAGACACGTCTAACGGTGTACACCTCATATCTGGAGAAATTCGAATTTTTAAGTTATAGGCTTCATAAGTATGAGCAAATCTATTTCTTATGGGAAAAACGGTTTTTCAAGCTCAATAATTCCTGAAAATACCTTCATTTATCATACTTGAGCTTGGATGCATCAGATACTACTTGTCAATACGTTTCAAACTCATATTTAATGATCAAAATCGGTTAAGCCATTCAGAAGTTATCGTGCTCCAAAAGTATAATCTTTTTATTCATTATCACCGAAATGGTTTATGTAGTTGTATTGGTTACGACGCTAAGTTTGATGGGGCAATAGTTCATTTGCCGGCAATAATTATTAGGATGGCTGGGATATGAACTCGGATTGTCTTATCACAACTCTGATGTCGTAACTACTAGATTATTTGGGAGAGAATGCGACAAAGGCGACCATTTATAACGCTTAACGTGTAATCGAAAAACATTACGCTCAACTTCATACATCTAATTTATAAAAAAAGATAAACTCCTGATACAAGAATAAAAAACCGCCAAACTCCGTAAAAATGAGTGGCGCATACAATATTCCAGCTACAAAAGAGATGATATGAATATTACGTGTCGCGAAAATGTATTTTCATTTTAATGGAAAATAAAATTCTAGTTTTATTTTGAAAGATTTTTTCCATAATATTTGCTAAATTGCAAGTAACACGCGCCACAAAAGAGCCTCAAAATGACAACTGTATCAAAGTTACTCTTTTTTGACGCGTTTTATTTCGAATTTAGCAAATATTATGGAAAAAACCTTTCAAAATAAAACTAGAATTTTATTTTCTATCAAACTGAAAATACATTTTCGCGCCACGTAATATTTATATCAGCTCTGTTCTAGTTAGAATATTGTATGCGCCACTCATTTTTACGGAGTTTAGCGGTTTTTTTATTCTTGTTTTATTCTACAATATAATTTTTTTGTCCAGGATCCAATGCTACAGACAAAAAATTTCCCATTCCCTGCCTGAGTTATTTAACAAATACCCCAATTAGCCCTTCTCTTAAACTAATTCGGTTTGTATAAATATAATAGATCAACTTGAGCAAAGTATTTGTGTAACCCGTTTTTATTTGTGTCATGACTTGACTATAAATTGTACTCAACTACCGCCAATACCACTTTAGTTTTGCCCGAGAATCGAATAAGCTCCCGACAAAAACGCGACGAATAGATTGTGTGCCGGCTGAAACGACATGTCAACCTGTGCCTAACTGACATCGTTGAATTAATTAGCTACGTACCTAAATTAGGCCCGTTGACAGAAGTTTTCGCATATATTATGCCAAAGTCGAAAAAAGGGTTCGATGTTTTGTTAGAACGATTACAAAAAATACTTTGTATTAAGTTTTACTTTTGTAAAGGAACGCACTTTGCTTTATATGGCTTATTTAAAATAGCATATAGACCGAAAAAGTGTGACGCTTCATCCCCACTGCTATGTTTCCATTACAGTGTAATAGGGAACTTGCATAACATTTTAAATTCGAAAAAAATGTTATAAATCACACAAGAACATAATTTAAAACATGTATCAAAGATAAAAAAGTTTGGTTTGTTTTTCGTTTGGCCCCTAAAGACGATTAAAAATTCAAATTATACCAGCCCGCCCAAAACGCCTCGTGACGTCATCGGGCTATATGTTTACATTCTAAACCAACAAAGTAAACAAAATTGTATATAATTTTAAATAAGACATTATAAACGTCAGTAGAAAATGCAGTTATGTGACGTTACAAGTGTTTTGGTCGTTTGAACTATTCATAGAAAATTTGTTCTTTTACAAAATGGTTTTATTTTCCATAGTAAACCTTCTTTCCTTTCCTTCAATAACTATATCAAACTCCAATCTCAACAAACTGGTGGTATATATTATTACAATGACATACCATAAATGCCATTAGAATATAAATATTTTTCCTTTATTCCGTGACGACGAGCTGGCCAAATACTCAAGTAGGTGGAGGCCAATAAACTAAAAAAGAAGCAGAAGAATATACCTAAATATAACCATAAACGGAACCATATAGTTAAACTATGTGACGTCACGGGTCGTTTGAACTATTTTAAAATAAAGAAGACTTTAAATTTGTACTTCTAAGTTATTATGAGTTTTTGAAGCGTGAAATTTTGGAAATTTCATTGTTATACAAAACTGAACGTTGTTATGTAATAAAAATATGCAGGGCCCCCGCTACCATATGAGCAAAGTGTGCAATGCACACGGGCGCCATCCTCTAGGGGCGCCAAAACCCGCAGTCAAAAATTGCAAGAAAAAAACAAAAATTAATTTTAAAATAAAAGTTGAGAAATTAAATAGGATTAGATATATATACACACGAAATTTTATTAGTATATCATCCAGTTACTACCGATTCACATTTGCGAGAACATGTCGGAAGTCAGGCATTTTAATTTATTTTGTTATGATTTTATTCTGTTTGTTTCATGTTGATATTTTAGTTTACAAATATTCGTCCATTTACTCACGGTTTTGCTGTGAATTTTAAAGAACCGCTTATATTGACATGAATTTTGCCATATACATAGCTAACAAGAAAAGGAGTGATATTGTGTCAATGTGTGCTTTTGTCCTGGGAGTAAAAGGGGTATTCTCGGGAATGAAAAAACATATCTTCAAAATAAGTCCGGAATTGGATAAAGTGACTAATTCTAAGCAAATTTTATTCTATAGAGATTTTCACTAAGTCAATACTTTTTGAGTTATTTGCGAGTGAATATGTTCATTCATCAACAAAAAACTTAGTTTTTAGACGGTTTTTCTCAAATAACTCAAAAACTAATTATTTTGTCGAAAAATATATTCTTATCAAAAATATAACTTATAAAAAAGTGAAAAAAATAATTTATAATATGAAGTCTGCAAACCCAGTAGAAGCAGAGTTGTAGCTAATGAAAAGAAGGTTCTTATTCGTCAAATTCCAAATCTAATATTTCAACTTCTTACAACTAATATCGTAAAAATCACCCCCTAATTAGCATTCCAATTGAAATTAATCGTTACCGCTTTTCGATTTACTTTTATAATACCTACATATGCATTATTTATATGATCTGTAAGTTTCATCGGTATAAAGGGCTCATTTTTGAAAAAATTTGGAAAAAAAGGTAAATTTTTTTTTAATCTTGAAAATTTTTTTTTTCCTTATAACTTTAAAATTATTGGTGATACCAAAAAATCTCAAGCAGTAAAATGTAGGTTTTGCTTTTCTGAATATTTTGGATTTTTTGTTTTCTTGTAAGATAAAAATTGGTTAAGATATGGCTGTTCAAAGTTTGCATACACTCGTGATTAGTGACTCGTTCAAGCCCTTTTAAGTACAGCCTTTTTAAAAATAAGCATTTAAACCGATGAAACTTAGGATCATATAAACCATACATAAATAAAATAACTTGTGGTGAAGCACTAACAGTTAATTTCATTTGGGATGCTAACTAGGGGTGATTTTTACGATTTTTTTTACCAAAAAAAGGTAAAACTTTTTTTGAGCGTAACTTACTATGGATGTTAAAAAAAATAAAAATATAGCTTCTTTTAAACATTTTAAAAAAGTTATAATGAGTTTTCCCTAATAAGTGCTTAATTTTTTGGATATTTCACGTTGAAATATTCTATTTGGAATTTGACGAATAAGAACTTTCTTTTCATTAGCTACAACTACAACTTAACACAAATCTTTTTACTTTTTTATAAGCTATATGTTTTTAGTTAAAATACTTTTTTCTACTAGCGTGCAAAAATGTCTACTTTCGCGCACGCATTTTAGTTTAGAAAGTTTCACTTTTCCGCACGCGTGTTACTTTTCCGCACGCGGTTTTTACTTTTCCGCACGCGTGTTGATTTAGATGTGTTAATATGGCCTTAAAGTCATTATAATACATGCAATAAACTAATATTTAGATATTATTTACTAATTTATTTCAAATATATCTTATCGTGTTCCTGTTTTAATGAAATTAACGCGACAATTCGATGAAATAAAATTATTTTGACATAATATTCGAAAGTCAAATCGGTAGACAATAACAGTCATTTTGAATCATCGTCATGGAAACCAAGATCGTCGTCATGCTAACTAATTATATTGAAAGTTTGGTTTTGACAACCTTGTCAAAGAATTAATTTGTGTATGTATTTTCAGTAGTAATTGCACAAGAGCTCTAAAATTCTATATTAATTTTAGAGTTCGAGTGCAATTTGTTGCGATTATTTCATGAATAAAACTGTTCAAAACCAAAATTTTATTGTAATTTATATATGTAAGTACCAGTTAGTGAAATTAAACACACAGTTGTTATAAATATGTATTTGACGGTTGAAAGTCATCACTTTTATAATTTTTAAAACATTTGTCATTAATGTCACTGAATGTATTTTTTCGTAGCAACGAAGGGCATCTGACGTAATATGCTTAACGACGGGAGATTATCAAAAATTATCACCTTAATTTGCATGTCTGTAGCTTTCTATTGGTCAGAATCTCCTATGAATGAAATAATCATATTAATTAAATTAAATGATTAAGATTTGGTAATTTTTTAAAGACCCTTAGAAAAAATATTGTTCCTAACTCTTGCAGAAAGTCTCTTTTCCGCACTCGACTGCTTGCCGAACTCCCGCCTCGCGTCGTTCGGCAAACTGCAGTCGCGTGCGGAAAAGAATGACTTTCTGCACTTGTTATAACTATTTCAGTTATTTGCGAAAATCCTTCTAAAAACGTGTTTTTTATGAAAATGAACATTTTTATCCGCAAATAACTTGAATAGTATTGAAAAGTATTGACTTAATGAAAAAACTTTACAGTTGTTTAAAATTAGTCATTTTATCCAATTCCGTACTTTTGAACGTATGTTTTTTCACTCCCGAGAAGGGGTAAATCTCATATTCAGGACAAAAGCCATCGACACAATATCACTTTTTTTCTTTGACATGTTAGCTATGTGTATGCCAAATATGTCATGTCGATCCAAACGGTTCTTAAAATTCGGAGGTTTTATAATATTTTATCTTGAGTGAATGGACTATAAATATGACTTCTAAAGTTCAGTTCTTTGCTTTATTTCAAGCTCGTTCCTACCTTCAAAAAATAAATAAAAAACATGATCCAAAATGCCTTAAGGGGCACCAAAATACTTTTTTGCACACAGGCGTTAGTAACCCTTACGGGGGCCCTAAAAATATGTGCAAGTTCCCTATTATGACCCTTATTGCCATATGGCATAAGACCATCACAAATTGTTTTTTCAAAATTATGACCTATTTTGAAGTACCTATTTAATTGATGTAGTGTTTTTTGCTGGTTCTATATTTATGTTTAATTAATTCTATATTTTCCTTTTATGCAAATAATATTGAAAATTAATTTAAAAAGTTAATAAAAAGCGTATCAGACGTATGTTGTTGATTGTTTTTTGGTTTATCCATGGGACTCATAGAAATGTATAATTTCTGTGGACTTAACAAGTCCCTTTTTGTGTTCTGTGGGTGTTTAATACCATTTGTGACATTTGTGTCATATTCCCATTTCAGTCTTGTGCTTGTAGAGGGAATTTTCAATTTTACTGACGAATAAAATTTTACTGAAGATTTTGAATATAACGCATATTTTTATTTTTAGTTACATATAACGTTTTTGTTCTACGTATAAGGTTGTTATTGCATTATTATACAGTTTTTGTCTTTAGATTCGAAGTCCTTTTCATATTTCATTCTTCAGAGTTGTTTTCAGGACTAATTTATCTGGAGTTTTTTAACGCTATAATTTACATGAAATCCTTATTTTTCTTTGTGAAAAATAGTTATTTTGGTAAAACATAAAAATGTATCCCAAAGTAGAAAACGAGGTTAGTAATCAAGTAGAAATAACTTTTTTTGCTTGCTTAAATAATCCAACAGAAAGCAAGATCCTACTACATAAAATAGAAAACTGGATACACTTAATTATTTAAAAAAACTTATTACCGACTGTATAAACAAAATATGAAAATACAAAGATTTTCAACACATAAATAAACTCAAAAAATCGAGAATCAAAGATATCTAACAACACTAACCATAGAAAAATGAAAATAAGGATTTCATGTAAATTAGCGATAAATTATTTAAATGTACTTACGATAAAATTGGAAATACCAGATAATTAGCGGTTAAAAGTTAAAAACAACAAACAACTGTTTGAACAATGAAAAGGAATTAGAAAGGCGAAATCTGTACCTATAACAAAACAACCACAATAACAACAACAACCTTTAACTTAACCCGTTGATTGAAATATTAATATTGAAATATTAATACTTCCAGCCCACAATACATCAATCAACGCTTAACCACAGTATCCTTAATCATAGAGACAGAGAAATAAAGAAAAATAAAAATAATTACATATTTATCATTCTTGTTATTTCTCTACAAACTACAACCTAACCTTATATTTTATATTATACCCAGAGACAGAGACAGAAAAAAAAGTATGTACACACATATAGAATGGACAGAGACAGAAACACAGAACTGAACCAAACGTGACCAAACGTTGTTTTGCTACAAACTAAAGATCCGACATACGTTCCACTATTCAACTTATTTTACTCTTATTTCAATGTAAGCAGCTTTTTGTTGTATTCTATCGATGCAAACATGAGATAATCTTATTTACTTTCATAACAAAATATATTTCAATAGTTATGCTGTATTTCCTGTCTCTGATCTTCTGTTAACAAACTAATGTTGGTATATGCTTGTTGTTGATTTATTCTTTTCGTAATAGCCATCAGAATCTGCTACATTCTGCCGATGCGTTTGCTACACATTCTTTTCATTAAGTAAGATTCTGTGATTGTACTCTTTTCCACGTCTGTTTCTTTCATGACTACGGCTGCATCTTTCCATTGTACTCTGTGCTCATTGTCCCAGGTATGTCTGCACTGTGTGTGGTCTGTGATCTCTTGTTAATATATATTTTTTACTCCTTTACTCTGACACTTCATAAGCCCTGATTCTAATTCAAATTTTGACTCAAAACAAGTCGCAATCAATATGGCGACGTTGAAATGCGACTGTGCGAGCCTTGTGGATTGTAGTTGAACTAACGAAATGATGACATAAAATAGCGACTTATCGAAATTAATAGCGACCAGCGACTCAAAAAAAGTGGCTAATATTATAATTTCGAGTCGAAATTATTGTGACACGGACATGCATGAATGGCCGAAAGCGAGGTTAGGTTTAGTTTAGGAGATGTGTTTTGTTTGTTTCTTGCAAGGAAAACTAAAGCAAAAGGTGTTAATATGGCTTGATTTTTATGGAAATTTGCTTGTTTTGCACAACTCGAGCGCTTCCAATTTGTTAAGATTCTTCATTTTTGTTGTCCTGGTTTCATATCCATAGAACAAAACGGACCACAAGTGGCACTTCAATACTCTTAGACATGTAGTCAATGACAGACTTCCACTGCATAATACAGAACGCCAGCTAATAAAGCTGAAGAAATATATGAAAGAGTAAATTTACTCAAGAAGGGGAGTCCGTTATACAAAAGTAAACATTTCATTTAATTATAAAACTAAACTGTATATTGCTGCTATCTTTTTATTTATATCATATTAGTGTGGGTTATGCTTTGTCCTCCGTATTTTAGAAGCTCGTTGGTTATACCGTTTCATCCTGGTGACTTTCTATTTTTGAGTGAATTTATGGCTATCCCTACTTCCTGAAAAATGACTTCTATTTCGTGCCTTAATTCAGGTACGTTATTGTGTTGATTATTATTTTCCTTTCCTTTAAACGGCTCCGTCAAGTATCTTTCCCATTCGTTTGCTGGTATGTTATTGTATTCCTTCAATTCTGCAATTTCTTTCCATTGGTTTCTTATGAACCTCCATATTTGTTTTTGTGTACCGTGGAAGTCGCTTTCCATTCTTTTTGTAAACTGTTCCCAGTGTTCATTTTTTGTTGTTCTTACCATCTACTTCGACAATCGAATACAGGTAAAGGTAAATAAAAAACTAACACAGTTTATACCAGTACAAAGCGGAGTCAGACAAGGTGACTCGTTAAGCCCACTATTCTTAAATGAGAAGCAGTACGTAAAGGTCATGGTTATAGAATGAGGAACAAAGAAATCCAAATATTATGTTATACAGACGACGACGCATTAATCGACGAGACAGAAGACGATCTCCAAAGATTAACACACATCTTCAATACAGCAGCCAAGAAATACAATATAATAATATCAGCAAAAAAAACCAAATGTATGAGAACGTCTAAATATCCACTACGATGTAAAATCGAAATTGATGGTAAACTAATAAAGCAGGAAGCGAGGTTTAGATATCTCGGAATAGATATAACTAGACTTAGGCAAATATGCAAATTGCATATTTTGCATATTATGCATAAAATATGCAAAAATGTCAAAATTTGCATATTTCTGTAACAGTGTGCATAAAGTGCATATAACTTGAAATTTTAGGTGTATAGATATTCATCAAATAAATCAAGAGCTTGTAAGTCCGAATATTTAATTTTGTTTCAATATCTGTAGATATTTATTGTAGTTTTGTTCTTGAATAAGGGTTCCAAAATCTGCTAGTTTATACCTCTAGGTAAAAACTTTTATTGGGATGGTCAGTTTTAGAAATCAATTATGTTGTAAAATTGGAACCGGTAACACGTGTATTTGCAATAATATTGTGAATTGCAATTTGAAATTACCGAAAATAAACACTGCTTCAAACTTGGATAAAACCTACATCTACGGGATAAAGTTTACTGCTCAATTTGTGGTAAAACTGGAAGTACTACGTAATTGTGTGTTATATTATTTTATACGAGAATATTTTCTAATATGTGCTGACACAAGGCAAGTTCGCAATAAATCGATATACATATTTCTTATTTTCTCAGGATTTTTTAAATTTCTTGTGATGAAAAAATATGATCTAAAAAATTTAAATCATTCAATAATGTACTGAAAAGTCGCTTAACATTGTTTTCTCGTACAATAACCTTTAGTTGTGTGCTTAGATTTAGGCTCGTAGTATTCTTTCTTAGATAAATAAACAAAAACCAAGAATATCCTGTACATATTTGGGGGACCTGCCTGCTTTCACAGTCATATTATCTTGATATTTTCAAGATTCTTGATTTTAATTGTTATGAAAATAGTTACCAGGTCCTTTCTGAAGTACTTAGTTCAAGTAGGTACTAGGTGGTACAATCTTAGTTAGGACACTCTTAATTTGAAAGCAAAGATTAAGTATATTTGAAAAATACCCCGGTAACATCGGTTGATGTAGAAAGAAGTTTTTTCATTAAAAAATATATTGTAATATGTACCTACTCAGAAGCCATAAATTTTTGTTAAAAAAATTTAAACAGCATTTAATCATTAATTCAGTCTTGGCACAATTCGAAGTAATATCATTTATTTGTTAAAATACTTAAATAGTTAAATACCTAAGCTTAATTTGCAAAATAAATCAAAAATATTAATTATTATAAATTACGAAGATATTTTAACTATGTTTGTATATAAAATGGATAATACTTTCTGAGTTGTTTAAATATACATACTTACATATTTTTTTTATTTTTATGTGCATATTTTCTAGATGAATATGCATATTTTTGTATAAAATACTGCATATTTATGCGCATATTTCATATGTTTTTATTTGCATATTTGCCTAAGTCTAGATATAACCAGTTACGTAGATGTTGAAGAGGAAGTACGACAACAAAGCTTAAAAGCAAGTAAAGCGGCGGGATCTCTTAATGACATAATCTGGAAGAACAAAAACCTAAGACAAGACACAAACGCAATAATCTATAATGCAGTAATTAGACCTATACTAACATACACGGCGGAGACAAGACTTGATACATTTAATACGAGACGACTACTAGAAACAAAAGAGATGGAACTACTTCGACGAACATCAGGGAAAAGTCTGTTGAATAGGGAGAGAAGCGAAAACATAAGAGAATCATGCAATGAAGAAGACATAAATGGATGGGTGACAAAACGGAAACAGGAGTGGAACGAACACATTAGTAGAATGGCAGAGGATAGGATAGTACGAATAGCACGAGATAAGTCACCAAATGGACGAAGAAGTATTGACAGACCAAGAAAAAGCGGGTGCGATAATTTAAACAATTTAGGAGGCTAATATTTAAGAAGAAACATGCTTTAAAGCCTACATACAAGAAAAAAACAAGAAGAAGATATTAGTGCGGAATATTTCATAATTTTTATTACAATTCTAGATTAATATTGAAATAGTGTTTGGTATCCACCAAAATAAAGAATTTTACTTATTAATTATTTGCTGTATTTGCTCCTGTGAAAAAAAATTAACCGTTAAGTCAGAATAAAAAAGCTTTTATTCTGACAAAATGACAAAATAACTATTACGGATGAAAAAAACGATGCGGATTTAATAATAATAGACCGTGATAGTCGTGACGTCAAAACGTCAAAAAAAGTTTTCTAAACACGTTGTGTCTAGGTACACGCTAAAATGTACGCAAATAAAAAAGTTAAACTTCATCAAGCTAGTGACTATTTAGCGTGGGCAGTGACTGTATATTTTGATACACGCTATTTTGATATGTTTAGTGTTTGTTTGATAGAAAAATATTTATTATGACGTTTAATAATTCTACCTAACTTTTTTATTTGAGTACACGGTAGCGTATACCCTAGACACAACGTGTTTGGAAAAAATTTGACGTTTTGACGTCACACTATCATGGTCCATTAAAAGAAAAATTTTAATGTAACATTAGAAATTGTTGACATTTTTGTGAAGTCAGACAAATAGATGGGTATAAATTAAAGCGTTGTTTTTGGTGCAGTAAATCGAACAACAGAGATTAACCTGTTATGGACATGTCAGACGAGCAGATCAAAATCGTTTGGATAAATAAAGAAACAGAGTGGAGCCCGACAGGAAGAAAGAATAGAGGTAGATCCCGAAGATCGTTCAGAGATGAAGTGGACGAAGCAATTGAAAGAACAAATCTGCAAGAAGGGGACTGGAAAAACAAAAATACCGGAGAGAAAGGTTGAGTGAAGGAATACAGTGAAAACTGTTAAAATTCCTAGTATAGGTTTAAATGTATAAAAAATTACTTCATCCAATTTTAAAAATATTAGTTAAATTTTAAAAATTGAGAAAATATAGTGTGCAGCTTGTTGCTAGTCTACAGTACCGCCCAGGCCCGGCCCCAGGGGTGGGCGAACTGGGCGGCAAATTTAGGGGCGGAAAATTTTAGAGGACAGCCAATTTTTGAAATTGAAGAAATTATAAATTATGTTTTTAATATGATAAAAAAATCAATATTATGAACAAGAGCGGCGAAAATGCAACTGTAAAAAGAATTAAATAAGTGAAACAATAACAATTGCAAGGTTCAATCGACGGGAAATCGACAATACCTATTCTTCTTCATCGCATAATAATAGTGGGATCAAAGCTAAATTAAATTCACTGAAATTTACTTAAAAAAATAAATTTACTGAAAAAGGATATAATAATTGGAAACATATGGCTGAAACTTTGTCCAGCCACGCTAAGTCTCCAGCTCATCTACAGTTACAGCGACAGTGGTAGAACTAGCAATTAGACTAGAATCAGGCAATACCATAGACGAAGAAACACAAAAAGTTCCAAATTCAGAAACTCGTCATTGGAAAAATGTAATAGAACGAGTTATATCAATAATACAATTCTTGGCACAATAGTGTCTTCAATTGAGGGACGATTCTGATAAACTTTTAAATCACAACAATGGTAATTTTTTAAAACTTGTTGAGTTCTTTGGAAAATTTGATTCTGTTTTACAAGAGCACATTAGGAGAATAACGAATGTTAATAACTAGCAACATCACTACTTGGAAAAACCTATTCAAAAAGAAATTAATCAACTCCTCCATGACCGAATCAAAAATAAAATTTTAAACTTTTTGAATTCGGCAAAGTATTATAGCATAATTTTTTATTGTACACGTGCTATTTCTGGGGTGGAGAGCAGATGCCTATTGTTGTACGTTTTGTCATTCAGGTTCCTGTTCACAAAGTGTTAAAATTGAAGAATATTTTCTTGGATTTGTGCCTTTACTGTAAGCCACTGGCTTGGGACTTACAGAAGTTATTTTGCAAGAACTGAATGAACTGAGAAAACCTTTGTAAGATATGAGAGGACAAGGGTATGATAATGGGGCAAACATGAAAGTGAAGAACTTTTCGTCCCATGTTCTAGCCATTCACCCAACTTAATCATGAACGATGCTGCTAAAGCCGCACAGTTTGCAGTTTCTTTCTTTTACTTGTGTAGTGACAAAAATTTACAACTTTTTCTCAGCATCTATTCATCGTTGGGCTATACTGAAAAATCATATTTATAGCATAACATTGAAACCTTTGTCCGCAACTAGATGGGAACTAGATGAGAATTGATGCAATTACTCCGATCAGATACCAAATTGAAGAAATCTACGATGCGGTTGTAGAAATCACTGTCAATAAAAACAACGCTAAAATGGTCCCCACGGAATTATAAAATCCGTGATTTTCCTTTTCTTTGCTGTGTGGTAATATGGCACGACATTTTACTTCACATCAACGTAGTCAGCTAATTCCTGCAGAGTAATGATATGGAAGAATGTATCAAGCTGTGAGTTTATTAGGAAAAACGGAAATCCATTTTAAGTCTCTAAGAAGTGATTTAAAATTTCAGGGCTATTTGACAGACGCAAAAAAGACGTATGATTTATCAGATAAATGTTTTAAGCTGTGCTTTAACTTTTGATGAGTCAAAAGATCTAAATTATGCTGATCTAAAAGATGAACTCAAAGTACTTTCCACGATTGTGAAGCCTAAGAGTACACCTCTAGAGACCCTGAAAATGATTAGAGAGTATGATTTTGATTTCGCACCCAACAATAGTGTTGCTTTGAGGATTTTATTAACCCTAGCAGCGACAGTGGCCTCTGGAGAGAAAAGCTTTCTCTCTCTCTCTCTCTCTCTCTCTCTCTCTCTCTCTCACTAATAAAAAATTACTTAAGATAAACCACAGGAACGTTTGACTGCTGAGTCCTTGGATCTTGGAGAATTGTTAAAAGACTTTTCCCGTGCCAAAGATAAGAAGAGTGCTACTTACTTAAAAATGTAAGTGTGTAATTATGGATATGGATAGTGAGATTTTGGGGGAGGGGGGCGGCGGTCGCCGATCTTGCCCAGGGCGGCAAAATCCCTAGGGCCGGGCCTGGTACCGCCTACTGTACCACTTTTTAGACTTTTAAACGCTCATCATCATCATCATCATTCAACCCGGATTTATCCACAACTGGATATAGGTCTTCCTCAGTCTTTTCCATGTATTTCTGTTTTGTGCTATTTGCATCCAATTTTTGTCGATCCTTTTATGTCATCAGACAATTTTGTTGGCGGACTACCTCTACTTCTTTTAAACACTATTATATAATAATTAAAACACTTTGTGTATCAAACGGTTTTATTAGTGAATCGTATCTGCGTCACAAGTTATTCTTTCTATAATATATCTAATGTAAGTTTCCTTTAAATTGAACTCTTCTTAACACTTCCTCGTTAGTTATACATTTTCGAGTGTCGGCATCTCAAAAAGTTGTGACTGGTTTTATTTTTTATTTGTCCTAGTGCATTAATCTCGTTCTTCTACAATCACTTGATAAAGAAGACTTTTTCGCTTGTCAATGGCAACGAAAAGTTTACGTTTACTGAGTACCGTCACTTTATCGCTCTAGCGCGTTAAAGTTTAAAACACGCTCGTCGTCCTTAGCAAGCATACCATCATACAATACAAACACATTTAACGTTAATACTTATTAAGGCTACATAAACAAATAAAGCAAATTACGAAATACTATTAGGAAATTTTAATGCTAAATCGGGCAAAAAAAGAAGAAGATTATGAACATTTAATGCTAAATTGGGCAAAAAAAGAAGAAGATTATGAACATTTAATTGGCAATTATGGCTATGGGCAAAGAAACGATAGAGGAGAAATGCTTCTCAATTTCATGAATGAACATAACATGTACTCAATGAACTCCTTTTTCAATAAAACACCAAGCAGAAAATGGACATGGATGAGCCCCGATAAAAAGACAAAGAATGAAATAGATTATATCTTAACGAAAAATAGAAACCTAGTAAAAGACGTACCTATCGGTATTAAATCAGTTTGACCTAGGAAGTGACCATAGAGTAATAAGAACAAAACTAGTAATAAACAAAAAACTAGAAAGAAAAATAATACATGAAAAAAGAAAAAAATGGACATCTGAGCGAATAAAAAATATAAAAAAAAAACAGTAAAATCCTTTATAAAAGGTACATGTATATCGATGATGAAACTTCCCAACCTCCTATGTCAATTTTTCGCTATTTTGTTTTGTTACACTAAATTAAAGAAAAATATGTATTTTTACTATTTCAATTCAATTCAGTTCATTGATGTTAATATACAGAGTATTTACATAAGTCAAAGTCTGTTAAAATGCATAACTGAAATACATTGGCAAGCTAACACTTAATAAGTAAAATCTATAAAATTTTATCACCTAGTCTAAATACTTAACACAAAGTTAGAATATTTTCATAAAACACAAGAGCACACAGAACATTTAAGAGAGCTGTAGGACTATCACAACGCCTCGTGATATTCCTCCTGAGAATAGTAAGCACCCACCAAAAGAAGTTCTTTCATTTTTATTTTGTATGTATCTAAGGGCAGTTCTCGAATTATTAGGGGTAATTTATTAAAGAAATGTATAGCCAGACATGATGGGCCATCTCTGCACCTCTCCAGCCTACGAAACTTTGGGGCAAGGTTCCCTCTAAAGCGTGTGTTAATATTATGAATCTGTTCATGAGTCTGGAATTTATGCATATTGCATTTTACATATATAAGATTATCATATATATATACTGGCAAGGTAATGTTAATATTTTCCAATCTATAAAAACTTGTCTGCAATCGGCTCTATATGGCAAGCCGGCGACAATGCGAATGGCCCTTCTCTGCAGTCTGAATACATCCTTCGCTCCTGCACTATGGCCCCATGCAAGAATAGCATAGGAGATATGTGAGTGACACAAAGAAAAATATGCCTGCTTTAGTATCGAAGCGGAAACACAGGATGAAAGTCCACGAAGCAAAAATGTATTTGATGATAGCTTTGCCACTAAAGAGGTGGTATGAGCATCCCATATCAGACCAGGGTCCAGCAGAACACCAAGAAATTTAGCACAGGATGCATTGTCCAGTTCATCAGGAATATTTCTAGTTGAAAAAAGTAAGGACTGTGTTTTGGTTGTATTGAGAAACAGCCTATTAGAATGGAACCATTGTTCTGCCTCCGACACACTGAACCCCACGAACTCCCCACTGCTGTTACCAAATCCTTACTGCAGGATGAGATTGTTGTGTCATCTGCAAAGAGAGTGAAATGCGCAGTTTGACATGAAAGTGGTAAATCATTGATGTATATCAAGAATAATAACGGACCCAACACAGAGCCCTGAGGAACTCCCCATTTACAGCTTCTATGTCGGTATTTCCTTAATTGGCTTATAGATGGCCATACATGAATTAACGACATAGGAGCTTGTAAAGAATCAAAATACGTATTTCTTTTTAATTTTAGGGCAACAAAACAAAATATGCAAAAATTGACATAGAAGGTTTGGAACTTTTACCATCGATATTTAAAATCCCTAAAAAGGGCTACATCAAGATCACATAACTAGCTAGTGACTTGCTGCCATACTTTTACCATATGAACCAGTCAAACCACAGCTCAGATGTTACCTGGGGCATATTAGTAAAATACTTTAAACATCCATGCTTAAGTCAGCATTTTCAACCGATGTTTAGTTGACGGATTACTTGCAGACTCACATATTTTTATAAAATTATATCTTGGTGGTTAGCATGTAAATTTCACGTAAGCACTGATGATGATTGGTAAACCAATCGAAAACTAGCCCTTTTTAGGGATTTTAAATATATACCTTTTATAGAGGATTTTACTGTTTTTTGTATTAGGTACATGGTATACAGCCAACTACAGGAAAACTTTTTCCTTGTGGATTTTAAATAAAAAATTCTGCATTTAATAAAAAGATAATGCATACATTAAATCAAGTTAAATGCAGCAGATAAACTCCAATAATATTGATAAACTATTTTTAATGGGAAATAGGCCCCAACTTTACCAAAAAAATGATTTTATTAACGTTTCGTAGCCCAAATTGGGTTTCGTTGTCAAAATACAAAATAATATTGACGATTTGAATAAACTTATAACCGAAAAGTGAACAAAAGCATTCTGCAAACAAAATCAGAAACAACATACAATAAATTAGACAAAGAAATATTACAACAAATAGAAAAAAGGAAGACCTTAAATTAATCTAACACAAAGTTAACCGAAGAATATAGAGAACTTAATAGGCAGATTAGAAAAGGAATCAGAAAACAAAAAAGAAAAGAAGAAGAAAAATTAATAACAACAACTATTGAAAAAAATAAGAGTATGAAATGCCTCAGACCGACACTAGGACGACGTCAGATAATATCATTAATGGGAAAGGACGAAAATGAAATCACAACTAGAGAAAACATACTGAAACGAATAGAAGTATAATTTTACACGGAACTCTACAGAACACATCAACAAGACTATGAAAAAATGTTGGATCGGAAATAATGCCAAAAGCAACAATTTCAGAGGTAACTACAGCATTGGAAAGCAAGTTTCCAGTTTTTATAGCATTTGTAGACTACGAATAAGCTTTCGACACTATAGAACACACGGCCGTAATAAACGCAATGCAAAATTGTAGAATAGACAACGGATATATTAACTTAATAAAAGAAACTATGAACCAATCTACAGCTATATACTACCTA